>NC_090933.1:863172394-863475425 GCF_040938575.1 Ambystoma mexicanum | reverse complement strand
GGCTGCGACTCTTTACGCGTTTCTAAAAGTGTAAAATATGTAGGTATTCTGTTAAATTCCAGCATTTATGATGGCCCGTGGATCACGGAATCTAAGAGGAAATGCGGTCAATTGGCCTGTCAGGCACTACTTTTGCATAAACATTCGGAAAAGTTCTCATTGATACCATTACGAAACTTCTATGAACAGATGGTGTCTCCAATTCTAACTTACGGAGCAGAAAACGAACTGGGTTGTTTGCACGCTCACTGGGCAACGTTAGAGAATACCTTTTGGTCAAAAGCTTTAGGCTTACCAAGTGGAATATCAACAGCTGTATAAGGTATGAATTAGCCTTAATATCCTTACATGCACGAATTAGCTGGAACCTGTTGGCCCTATTTAAATCACGAGCAAGCGAGAAAATCCTTCAATTTCAAATTCTTCACGATACATCCTCAAACAGATCCGATATCGTCTCAATGTGGGTCAAACGCTGCGAGAATCTTCTATTAGAGTATGACATCAAGTTGCAAACACTACATGCCAATCTTACCGCAGCAAAATTGAAGATCTGGCGGGCAGATTGGGAGATCACGTGCGCTGAGAGATCTGCCTCCAGATCGATGGGAAATTCACCCACCGAGGCAAGAGGATTTAATGTGCTACAAAAATATGTACACCTGTTCCCAAATTCCAACGCGAGAAGACTTTTCATGCTGTTTCGATTAAATGCCTTGAAAACTAAAGAGCGGACAAGCACATGGGCCTGTAACCCAGGCTCGGATTTATCCTGTCGTCTCTGCTCCGGTGAAGTTGAGTCACTCAAACATCTGGTGCTGTTTTGTACCGAACTGAAGGACGTGAGATCAGTTCATTTGCGTCATTGGAGTGTGGAACATCCATCTTTGTGTGCTGAGGATTGGTGGTCAAGAATGTTCAACGGCACTGATATAAAGTTAAGAATGCCTTTGACATCTCTGTTAGCTGTGATTGAAGGCAGGCTAATAAATATCTATTGAGACCGAACTGACTTGGGAACAACGGTGTAAGAGAGGAAGACGGTTTCTAACCATTTGGCTGTTGTAAGGTTTGATGATGGGATGTGAGGGATGTTTTGTTTTGTTTTGTGTAATATTTTAAAGGTTTATATTGAAACCAATAAAAAAGAAGAAAAAAAAAAGAAAACAGATTTCTAGTTGGACTCTAAACTAGCATTAACTAAAAGGAAAAACAGCCTTTAAGCGACTGTTTATTCATTTGTGCAACTAATAATTTTGATTAGTTCATCGATTCATTAATTCACTTTTTTGTATACTAGCAAATGATTCCACTTTAAAGTTCAATTCTGTTTGTGATAATTGGTCCTTGGTTAGGTGGGTGAACTAGTGCATGAGCAATGATTCCTATCTGAACAATGCAAACTTTTACTGATGGCAGTATCTCCGCCCTCTACCATGAATTTATCAGCAAGCATAAAACAGATTTGTTGTTGGACTATGAACTATCATTACCTAAAAGGAAAAACATCCCTTGAGCGACTTTGAAACAAAAATTAAAAACCTTGTTTTCCAAAAGGATTTTTTTTTAACACAATATAGACAGAACTGATTGCTTACAAAGTTATTCCTGATGGTCTGAATCCCTATATCTACATAAATGTCCCTGTAAGAAGCATCTTGCTGTCCCTTAGTGTGGCTCAAAAGAGTCCCTAGGGGGTGCTGGTGGAATGCCTATCTAGGGTGGGGGCCATGCAAGAGGCTGAACCTATCCTCTCTCACTACTTTCCTGTGTTACTAAAAGCAAGTGCACACTCTTGGGAGGTTGATTATATGTTTTATTCGTATCGCCTCCGAAGCTGTGTCTTATAAATTCCTAGTACTTAATCAGTGTCAATTGAGTTTTTTGTAAAATATTTGCCAACAATTCTTCCTTTTGTTGCCAGTTATTAAAATGCTGCTGAATTGATGTTTTTCAGCCGAGCCCACAACTTATTTATAGTCGGTATCGGGGTTAGGATCATCACTCCCAAACCTATTGTTCTTGTGTCGACCGGTGACAGCGGTTACAGCGGTTATTATTCTGTTTCCGCTTTCTTCAAAAAGGAATGCCTAAGACATCAAAAATGCAACTATGCTGCCATTTTACAAAAACAAAATCATCCCTGCAGAACCTAGGAGACTAATCTCTCAGTCAAATTATTTCAGGTCTATGGGGAACTCAGATCCCAAATGAAAGGCATTTCTTCCCTCAATGCACCCCAAGTCTTAGCAAATTATCTGCCATCCTTCTTCTCTGAGAATATTTAATCCATCAATCTGTCTATTTCTGGCTTGTTCAGATCACCTTCTGCACCCATACCTACCTTATAACTGATGATTTTTTTTCTGCCTTCACACCTATCTACCAAAGTCGTCTCGGGGTGATGGTAAAAAATCCTATTTAGGACAGGTTGATCCCTGCCCTGCCAAAATAATCAAAGTGGAACAGGATCCAACAAGCACTGCTCCCAAACTGGTCCTAAGTGACATGTTCCTGAATGTATCACCCAACCAAACAATCATGCACAAAAATAGATCTGGACCACATATGAGTTCTGCAACATTATTATATGCAGTATTCCTTTCAGGAACAAATCAAGAGGTGGAAGGAGCAGAGCAAAACAGAGTAATTGGAAAAGTAAAATAAGAAGAATAGCACTTCTGTATCCTAGGTTGAAAAGGTTAGGTCAGCCATACTTACCTTATGGCATGGGTGTCACAGCGTCTATATACTGCTTGAAAAAAAAAATATCCTACTATGGGAGTTCACTGCAGAGTTTGCTGCAGTCTCTTGGCTGTATTGGAGCAGTACCTCTGGCAGTGTTGGTGTGGTCTGTCTACCATTTCTGTGGCGCAGGGAGGCAGGGTTTCTAACAAAAACCCAGACCATGCACGGAATGCAGCAGAGTTTCACTGCAGAGTTTTCTGCAGTCTTGTGGCAGTCTAGCGGTGGGCGAGCGGAGGCGAGTTCTCAGGTGAGACATATCTGCTGGGATTATTTAAATTCAGACATTGACGGCTGTTTGGTGCATACTTTAGTTAGATTGTATGGCCGGAGGAAAAAAGAGGGGCAGACCACTAATAAAGTAGATCCAATGACTACCCCAATGGTTTTTACAAATAAAAAGAATTGCCTGAGTCTTGCAATGGAATTGCCCCTACCTCCATTAGTCCCGGAAGATACCCCAGTTTCTAATTGCCAGAAGACAACAAAAAATTAATCTACAATCAAGGACAAACCCCCCGCCACCCCCACCTCTGTACTGAACACTGGACAAACTAATTGGAATTTTAAATATCCCATCAGCACATTACCGTCAACACTTGAAAATCTACTCACAGGGATAAAACCTCTGTATCACTTGCAGCTTTGTATGCTGTTACTGATGAAGGAGACAATCTCAGGCTCGAATCAAGGGACAGTTAACAGTATTGACCAATCATCTATAGAGGCTTCCCTGTTGAATACACCCCCATTTTCACTGGGGAGTACCTGAATGTGTACAAGATCGACGAGTCTGAGTTGGTTTTAGCAAATAATGAAGCCAAGATGGTAGAGAATGAGCAGCTAACACTTAATGTTCCAACTTGGCCAGATTTAGACTCAGTCTTTGTGACAATAGCAGATCTATGCAGTAAAATGTATGGTGAACTAAAAGGGCAAACTAGCAGCCTGAGAGAACTTGTTAAGTGCCTAGAAATGACAGGATCTCCAGGGAGGAGCAAACCAAAGGTTAAGGATCAGGGGAGTAATACAGAGTGTGCCGCCCCGCTCCTGAGATTGTGGGACAAAAGGCTCCTACAATGGGAAACAAAAAATGGATACAACAGAAACTGCAAGTGGATAATTCCGGAGTAAAAATTAAGATGGCAGATGTCGCTTAGCAAAGAAAGGGAAAGCATATACAACTGGGCATCATCTGCGTATTGCTGGATAGCTATATTGGGATTTTTGAGGATTGTGTCCAGAGGCTCCATGTAGAGGTTAGAAAGCACGTGTGAGAGGTTGGAGCCTTGGGAGACTCGACTGAGGAGAGTTGGTGAGAATGCAACATTTTCATCTTAATGGCCCAATGCCTGTCTGAGAGTTAGAGGGTAAACCAATTCAGGACATTGTTGAGAGAATCCCATCCTGCCGGCAAGGAGGGAGAAGAGGATGCATTGATTAATGCTGTAGAATGCAGCTGAATGGTCAAAGAGAACGAGGAGGCATGAGTCACCCATATGCATGATTTGGGGGGCATCACCACCTTGGATGGTGGTTGTTTCAATGCTACTTTTGGGGCAGAAACTTGCCTGATAGTCATTTAGGAGGTGTAGTTGTTTGAGTCTGGCAAGTAGTTATGCTGTGACTACTTTTGCCAAGATTTTGCTGATAAAGGGGAATGGGCTGGTAGTTGGCCAGGTCATCAGGGACTTGTGTCATTTTTTTGTAAAGGAGGATGCATGAGACCAGTCTTGTGGGTCTCCAGGAAGGACCCTTAAGTGAGGGGGGCCTTAATGATACTGAATAGTGTGTTGACAGCCGGGAAAAATTAAATTGTCTGAATAGGAGGTAGATTTGAGGGAGACGTGCATTTTTAGGTGGTCCGGGCGAGAGAGAGAGTAGAGAGTTGAATCCAGATATGCAGTGTGCATGCTGGGGAGAAGGGAAGGTTAACATAGGGGGAGGTTGATTTGATATTCTGTTGGATTTTATCTTTTTTTCAATGAAAAAGTTGGCATCTCCATCGCATTATTCTTGAGTTGCTGATGCCTTTGGACGAGGTGAGGGTTTGGTACAATGCTCTACTAATTTGAAGAGGGCTTTGCTACTCTTAGAGGCTGCCACAATAGTGGTGAAGTAGTAAGCAGGTTTGGCCCTAGTGATTAAAATCCTATGGTTGGTACAGAGAAATGTGAGTTATTTTCAGATATCTAAGGTTACAGTTTGTGTGCCACCATTTGTCTAGGGCCTGTGGTCGAGTGGGTGATCGACAATGGAATGGCACTGTGGTCAGACCAGTTGAGTGGGATACGGCCTGCGCAGGTGAGGGAGGGGAATGTAACGACTAGGTCTAGAATGTTGTCTTTGATGTGCATGGTGGGTGAGTACAATTTACTTAAGATGCATGAAATCAGTCAGTGCAAAAAATTCAATTCAAGAGGGGTTGTTGACATAGGACATTACACTCTCAGAGAAAGATATGACTACGGTATGCTTTGGCTGAGAAGCATAAGTTGGTGATGTCGTCAATGAAAGAGTCACTTTTGTGAGGTGGACTACAGATGAGGTGGAAGGTGAATGGGTTCCATGTGAGATACAGGGGATCAGCAGGCGAGTAGTTCAAACAAGCTTGTTGTGGGATTTGTTGTGGGATAGGGGATGATGGAGCATGTCCAATCACTCCTGTGGATGATTGCCACTCCACCTCCTGCCCTTCCCGATTAGTAAACAAGTTGGATGAAGTAGCTGTGTGGAAGGAGGACATTACAACCATGTGGGGGGGGGATGGTGAAAAACATGTTTTGGTGATGAGGAGGGTGTGAAGGTTGTTGCACGAGATGATTATGGCAGTCTCTGGGGCATGAGCTACTGCTGAGTGAGCACTGATCAGCATGAGAGGATGTTTGTGTGTGGTCTGTGGCTGTTGAATGGGGGCTAGAGCGATCTTGATGAGGTTTGTTAGGCTAGCTTGCCTAGGTTCCCCAGGACGTTCGGCCTTTCAAACCTTAGCAAGGGTGGGGATAGGCTGTGGAGGGAGGAGACAGATGGTGATGTCTTTTGGAAAATTACTTGTGACTAATATGTAGATGAAATTAATGTTAACTGGTTGTGCCATTGGAATGGCAGGATCCAAACAGCCATTGATTGCTCTAAAGCTGAATTCTATTAACAAAGGTTGAATAAGAAGTCCTGTTTAGGACGCCTTTTGCAAGCAAGTTGGTAGGACCATGTTCATTTCAGTTACCTCCCATCCATATTAACCAAAAGTCTCCCATCCCACAGTGTTATCTGAAATCAACTATAAACGACTTCACACATTCTTTTGTATCCAATGTGTTGACCGTTTGTTCATACCATTTCTTTAAATTTAATAAGATGTTCTTATCCTATGGTTTACTGTTATTGAATTTTGCCAAAGTGAATTTCACACCATCCCTATTGTACAATACACTAATTGGAATATTTTCAGAAATGGAGAACTATCTAACCAAAATTAAGCCCATTGCCAACCACCAGACTTCCCTTTTTGGTGATTTTAACTGATGGTAGCCTATACAATCAGAAACCTTGTCAACCTGGTCAACAGCCCATGTTTCTTTGAAAAGGAGTATATTAAATTGCTTGAAGTTATCCATTAACTTTCTAGTCCAGAATTTGTAGGACAAACTTGCAATATTCCATGATAGGATTTAATTTGCTGGTGATCAGCTCAGACTCCCCTCATGTTCTCTTGCAGTTATTACCAACTGGTTGCTACACCTCAATGGAGCTTTTACACCGATGTTTATTCCTCAGGCTTGGGTATATGTCCTATCTGTCATACCCAGATGATCAAAAGGCTGTTTCTGCTAAATCTGTCAAGAAGACTGTTCCCCCTCTTATGTCCCTTTAATAGCTATTCCTGCTTTGGGGTCCTCAATATACACTTGACGTCTTGATTCACTAACTAATGTTATCTGCTCATGTTACTAGACCATGTCAGTCTACTTCTTGCTGACCTATTAAAGCTTTATTAGGATGCACCAAAAGTCCATAGGTATTAGAATTATTTTGGGCAGGCCTAACTCTAGACAACACATATTCGCAACTTATAAATGGACAACATGGGTCCTATTTAGGTGGCACTTATGCTCAGGGATGGTCTATAAAATAGGCTAGGAGTCATATCCTCATAAAGGAATCCTGCTTGTCCAGTGCTATCCTTTTAAGTATCAAATTAACAATGTATTTACAGCTAGAGGTCGGTACAATACAGCCTCCCACAAATTCCGTATTGCCCTTACTGATAAATTCACAGATCGTTGCCATCAGTAAATCTCTCCTAAATTGGAGATTTGTAAATAATTATTGAGTGACCTAGTGCAATTATCTATATACATCAAGTCCATTGTCTCAATATGTTGAAGTAGTCTTAAAAGTGAGCCATTCTCTAAAACAACTGCTGAAAGCATTGGGCAACAACCACATCTCCTCTAGTTTCCTACACCCATCTTGCTCTTACATAGCGTGCCTCCATGTCAGAAAGTGTGGGTGCAGAGTGGTTGCATGCATTGTGGGGGCCATTTCATGCAGAAGATGCCATCTCTGCCCCCATTGTAAATGTGGTTGATGTGTGAGACTGGCACCTGCTGAGAAGAAGCCAAAGAAACCCACAGAGAACAGGACCAGGAAAAGAATACATTTCCCAGCATGCTTAGCCCCAATAACTACAGCCCTGGCAGCCCAGGAACCTCTTCAAGAACAATCAGGCATAAAGGCCTGCAAACGTGGCGGCCGACACCTGAGCCAATGCCCAAGCCAACGCGCATGCGTGCAAAGACTTGTGCGGATATGATTCTGAAGAGATCCAGCTTTTACACATTAGTTGAGGCCAGCCCTCACCTGAAATGCTTCCTACGGCCCCGCGAACAAAAGATAAGTGCTTATTTAACTCACTTGAGCGAGCAAAGCCTGATTTGCATAAACCCACATGGGAGGGACCCCGGTGTTATGCCGCATTGACAGTTCAGAAAACCCTGGGAATCCACGAATGGGGATATTAGACTGCTAAATTACCTGGACACTAACCGCATGCAACACAACATTAGCTCGTTCAGCACGCATGTTTACTTACTGAACTTATGAATCTAAAAATCACTGACAGCGGAATGAGCGCACACTAATTCTTTTCTTCTTGGCAGGCATCGACACCGTACCGGCGCCCTGTGGCCGCAGGGCTTTGAGCTCCTGGAACTTTTTACAGACTGACACAAGCACAGAGGGAACCAGAGCTAAGTGCTTCCTTTTATTTCTTCTGTTAACTGTGCAACCGTGTTTAGCTTTGGTAGGGGCGCATGGTAGCGCACAAGCACAATTGTATTCCCATGTTACTGCAAATGATTTTATGGTGTTAAAAGTGCGGGCTGGGTAACAGCACCGTGTTATCTTGTGGACACTCCTTACCAACAGAGAAGGGGCATAACTCAGTGCAGATACTTAACTGAGTGCAGTGCCTCAGCAGGGAAAAAGTGTGGTATGCAAGTGTGAGAGTGAATGAGTGAGGAAAATTGAGTTGCTGACTAATAAGCAATGCAGCACCACAGCAATCAGCAAGAGAGGCTCACAGGACAAGAGCACAGGAGCATGTCTTCCCTGTAACCCCCTTTCCCATCCATTGCCTCTTACTATAACCTCTATCCGGTTTCCCTAAATTCCCCCAACCTATCCAATCCAAGGACCCTAACCTTCTTTCCCCATGGGGGTCGCGGCGGCCTGCGTTTCATGCAATCCAGGTGCCAAGACTGCCAAGGGGAGGTAGGAGTGTGTGCTGCTTCCGCGCTGGAGAAAGCTGAACCCTGACACCCCATCTGCTTTAGTCATATCCATGATTGGGATGTGCTTGTATTACTTGCTCCAATTTGCTTTGGTCGGTTCTATGGATAAAGTAGACAGACAAGCTTTAACCTCTCTCTGTTTTCTGCTGCAGTATACATATAATATGCCTGGTGTGTGGCACAGTATGTCTGGTGTTACCTGGCACTCCCTGTTGGACCTGTTAGTCGGGTGCAGCTGAGAAGTTTGTTGTTACTATCCATTGGAAGGCAGTCTTATTCTACATAAACACCATGCCGGCACGGAGTGCCATGCCGTGTGTGGCACAGTGTGTCTGGCGTCTGCTGCACTAGGTCACAATATGATCGACTAATTTTCGACACGACCATCTGTTGCCTATGACCGCTATGAAGCTATGAAGTCGCCTAACTGACATCAAACATGAGTAAGTGTCCACAACCCGCTCTGTCCAACAGTGGGTTAACCCTGTATGCGACGAATGCCGTGGCTGTTCTCCCTCTCTTTTAATCTGTGTCTCAAACGTAGCCTTGTGGAAGAACAAGATGCCATTTTAGCCAACATACACTCTGTGATGGGTTCTCAACAGGCTTCTAACAGGGGAGTAACTGCAGGCTCTGTCCTTTGAGCTCCCCTGTGGTGTAATTTATACCTGTTGCCAACTTCCACCCGTGTAGACCTCAGGCTAAATATTCTTTCTTCTTTGTATGGTGTTGGACTGGAGGAGTGACTGTGGGATTCTTTCCTGTGAGCTCCACACATGGGACTTACTGATAGCAGCTTTAGCTGACCTTTGCTGCTGGCTCTACCGCACACTATATACTACGTGTGGACCTCAGGCTAAACAATCCTTCCTCTTTGTTTGGTGTTCCACCAGAGGAGTGACTGCAGGATTCTTTCCTTTGAGCTCCTCACATGGGACTTACTGAAAGCAGTTTTACCTGACTGTTGCCGCTGGCCCTGCCACACACTATATATTACGTTTTGTTTAATTTTCTTGTGGAGCGACTGCAGAAAGCATCTTTTCATCTCCACATTTGAGATATTTTAAGATACTTTGAATGTCAGTTTGTTTTTTGCTCTATGTTTTATGTTTATGTGAACAAGCGATAATGCGTTATTATAAATAGTAGGAACAGGAATTTCATATTTATAGGGGGATCCCATGAAACTGTGAATTCAGATATTTTTTTACGTTGGACTTCTGGGGGAATGTGGCCGAACGCCAAGGAAGATGGCCGCCTGATCCAGCTGCTCCGTCCCTACTTTGTATTTACTTGGCATTAAGTGTTCTTACCTTCATATTCATATCATCTTTTGCCTGCCCGAGCATTTTGGGCCTGCTTGACAGGCATTTGTTGCAAATCTGACGCTGCTGTGCCCTTTTGTATTATGCTTTGTGGACCTGTGCCATTCCACCATTGGCCGCTCCTCACTTTGTCCACCTTCCGTGAGGAGACGCTCGGCGGAACACCTTACGTGATGCGCCGGCTTCAGCCCAAGCACCGCCTCCTCCAGCAAACGCCACCTCAGGCGTTTCTCACTCATTGCATGGAAGAAAAATAAATAAAAGTACACGTGAGACCATTTCGCTTTTCGTTTCTTTCGCTTCCCTTTTCAAATAACGCTCCATCAGCCAAATTTAGTACTAAGTGTGTGCAACCTTATTTATAAGGTCCTTTGGTACGCCACGTTTCCTTATTTCATTTCAAGACTAGAAAGCTGTACTGCATATTTCATTGGCTTCATTATGATGTTTAATGTCTTTGCACTATGGTGATGATTTAAGAAGACCACTCTAGAAAATACAATTTCCCTGTCTCCACATTTAAAGAACTTTGTTGTGTCACGTAACGTGATATACAATTGTCAACACAGTAAGCGATTTTACTGGATGTGAAGTAAAGCTTTGGATTCAAATTACGGCTCTTCTTTCTACCACTTGGTTGCTCTTATTGAATTAGGTTGTATTTTCGTGCCTTCTCACTGATCCCAACTTACATCAACGCTGAGGCCGACTCTGTCACTGAGGCGCTGGGGTTCTGTGTCTCACTACATCCTAATGAGTGGTTATGTTGTATTACCCCTTTGTATATAAGGAGTGTCCCTCATTATAACTTAGCTTCTCCATTTGCTCTTCATTTGTTCTCTAACAATTGGATGTAGGCATTCAAAATAACCTGGAATAAGAAAGACACAATTACAAGGTATAACATTAATTCAGCTGACCAGTTACAAACCTCTCAAAATAAAGCTCGTAAATGTATGCAACCCTAAGGACTAACTTCAGACCTAGGTGTCACAACATGCTTCCTTGGCCCTCAACTTTCTGGATCTAAGGGCTGGTGTTTTTATCTGAACATTACTCTACTGCTTTCTGCTACAAAAATGGCCACCAGCAAAAACTCACAAAGAAATGCACATGTCACAAAAGACTTCAACATCCCCTCAACTAATCTTAAAAGACCCAAAAGTGATTCACCTCCTCCGCTTACCATCTTTGACCCTGCTATTGAAGCCATATTACTGGAAATAAGAGAGCTTTCATTGAGATGACGAATCAAAAGTTGCAGCAAGTAGATGACAGATGTTTGGGCTTTAAAAATAAAATCAAGGAGGTGGAAGGAAGAGTAGGTCTGATAGAAGATGTATCTCCTCGAGTGGCGCAGCTTGAAAAATCCATCAAAGACCTTCAAAGACATAATGAAGATTTAGAAAATAGGAGCAGACACAATAACCTTTGAATTTCTGGGCTGCCGGAGGGCTGTGAATGTGCAAACCCCATTGCTTTTTTGCAAAAATTACTGCCAGCTATTCTTCTTCACTTACCCTTGGAAACGCCTTTTAATATACAGCGAGCGTACCACTTTGGGCAACCCAAAACCTCTGTATCTTCTCAACCCCCTCCACCCAGGCCACTCATATTTTATTTACTTGAGTACACTCAGCTCCAACTCATTCTGTCTACATCCAAGGAACATAAATCTCTTACCTGGCATGGGAGCAGACTCTATATATCACAGGATGTTGCTAGAAGCACTGCTCTATGTAGAAAATAATTTCTTCCACTTCACCCAGCCCTGAAACGGCTCAACGTATGGTATGGCTTATATCATCCGTGCTCCTTCATGGTCACATATGAAGGTCGCTCTGTCATATTCGATGACCCACCTGACTTGAAAACCTTCATTCGCACCATCAAAACAGATACCATGGACACCCACACTGGTTCCTTCAACCTCTTCTGGAACTTGAGTTGTCGTCTCCATTTTGCCTGTTCTTGTAATCCTCACTTAATGTCATTATTATCTTCCTATCATAACCTAGGAGGGACGGGTGCTGTACCAGCGTCCCTCGTCCACTGTGTGCCATTTTTTTCTTTTTGATGGCTTTGCTTATGTAATCTGCATCTACAATTTCTTTCACCCTTGTTTTCCCATCTCCCAGTCTGATCTCCTTTCTATAATGTTGAGGTTTTTGCTTTTTCTAAAGTTAAGGTTTTTTCCTTTTTTTCCTACCTCGGATCAAACATGTCTTGATCTCCTTTCCCTGATTGCTCTTGTGTTTCCGTGTTGTAGCTTCACCCGCGGGGATGGTTATTGTTTCTTAACAGCATTGAAACATGGTGTAGTTATGAAACATCTTCCCATAAGATATATTTCTGTTGTCTGCTCACTATGGCTCTTTACTAAATGTCTATGACTAGCAAACATACATGATGGTTTTAAAATATGTGACTTGGAATATCAAGGGTAGCAACAATCCCATTAAACGATGTTAGATTATATCTCATCTAAACATCTAAAAAAATTAAAACCATCTGTAGCTTGTATACAGGAGACCCATCTAACTACCTTAGAGGCCATGAAACTTAAATCTTTATGGGTCAATGAAGTTATCAAAAGTTCACCTGTACGGAAGAAAAATGGAGTAGCCATTCTACTTAGTAAAAAACTACCCTTTAAAATTGTCGATCAGGATGCTGACACCCAGGTGCGGTGGGTATGGGTTCAAGTCTTGGTCAACCCCATGCATCTATCCATCTTGAATATCTAAGGACCCACCCTACCGGACCCTAGTTTTTGGACAACTGTCAAACAAATGATTCTCAAGAACAGCTTTACAAATCTTATTGTATATGGAGATGTCAATCAGGTCCTTGACCCGTTTCTAGATCGTAAATCCAATTGTGCATTCAAAATTAATACATCTCATGAATCCTTCTTCAGTTGCCTTGCTGAGATGGGCCTAATTGACTTCTGGGGACTATCCCATCCTACACAACTAGATATCACATTTCATTCTTCTCTGCACAATACACTCTCTCGTCTAGATTATATCTTCACCTCCAAAAGACTTACAGGTAGTATTGTTGATTTCACAATCTCTAATATCATTATCTCCGATCATGCCTCTGTATGCACCTCCTATGAGTTGGAGGATATTAGTAAACCCTCATCCCACTGGAAATTCAACAATCACTTATTACAAGACCAATAGTTTATTGAATCTGTCCAAGCATTCATACAACAATTTTATCAAGAAAACTCTGATAGTGACACAACTACAGAAAATAATTGGGATGCGTTTAAGGCCACACTCAGAGGCCATATTATGGCTTTCTAACGAAGGAGAAAAAAATAGCAGAAAAAACAACTTGATGATCTTTACTCTCAGTTGTCATCTGCTGAACAATGCTATTATCAAAACTCTAGTCCTATGAATCTCTGGCAGGTCATGTCATTACGCCTCCTAATTAACAAAGAACTTACAGATTTAGCTTCTGGTGCCATTCTAAAATACAAAACAAAAATATAACAAACTTCGAATAAGGCCAGTAAGTCACCTTCTGAGAATATTGAGTCTTTCTCAATAAAATGAATAGATCATCCTATCCCCTAATTGATCTCTCCCACCTGGACAACGACATTACACTCTCTGAGATCACACTTGTTATAAAAGGTTTGGGTAGAGGTAAAGCCCCCGTTCCAGTTGGTATTTCTGCTTAATTTTATTACACTCTAGCTAATTCCCTTGTACCAAAACTCAAATCTTTATTTTTATACTTCATCCCTCAAAAATCCTCTTCTGGCTCTTTCTCTGAAGCTTTGCTCATCCTATTACCCACACCTGAAAAAGATCCTGCACTACCATGTAATTATCGCCCCATATCCCTCATTAATGTAGAAAACAAGATCTTTGCTAAACTTCTGGCCAATAGAATACGGTACTATGTCCTTTCATCGCCTGCCTGTTCATCCCCAGGCTTTTTAACGTGCACATTCCATCGAATGTGCTCATCGCATTTTTTAGGGGGGTGGGAAAGGGTTTGGGCGGGTGGCCAATAGCAAAAAATAAGTGTGGGACAGGGGTTTGGGGGGTACCCCCCAAAAAAACAAAAAAACCGAGTACATTCGATGGAATGTGCACGTTAAAAAGCCTGGGGATGAACAGCCAGGCGATAAAATGACATGGAACCTAGAATAGAATCCTCCAAGTTGGATATGTTAAGGGCCACAACATCTTCTCCAATGCTAGATTATTAGGTAATGTTCTTTACGTTGTCTCTAAAGAAAAAAAAAAGGTAAACAGGGTTATGCTGCTATTGCTCTAGATGCAGAAAAGGCCTTCAACTGTGTCAATTGGGACTTTATGTTTCAATCCCTTCAGTGGCACAGTTGTGGGGAAAAATTAATATCCTAGGTTAAACTCATCTACTCTTGCCCCAAATTTTATGTCAATATCAACTTCTTCCTTTTTCCCACTACTTAGGGGTACACAACAGGGCTGCCCTTTTCCCCCTATCTTATATATCCTTTCATTAGAACCCCTGTTAGAACTCATTAGATGTGACAAAAATATACCAGGAATTCCGGGTGGGACATCTTGAATCAAATTTGCGGCATATGCTGACGATATTCTCATTTTTATAAAAAATCCAAAGCTCCACCTTCCCCACCTACTTACATACTCTCCACTTATTTAGCCTTGTTTCTGGATATAAACTCGACAAAGACAAGTCTGCAATCCTACCCCTTAACTCCTTCTGTCTTAAGCACGAAGTAGATGTCTTTGGCCTCAAATGGTGTAGCGACTCTATCAAATATCTTGGTATCCATTTTGCCCCCACTATACATGACACTATTAAACTCAAAACACAAATACTGCTGAACAAACTTAAAGATCTAACCACTAAGTGGTCCCCCCTTTATCTTTTGTGGTGGCGCCGGCTTGATACAATCAAGATGATGCTCTCCCCCATCATTTTATATCACCTACAGCTCCTTTGGGTTCCACCCCCTCTGTCTTTGTTCAAATCCTTCAATTCGGTACTGCTTAATTTCTTATGGGTGCATGGAAGGAGTAAAAGAATAGCTTTTGCTATGCTAAAAACTCCCTATAACATGGGCGGAGTTAGGTTTCCTGACTTTAAATTGTATCACATTGCATTCCTCATTAAACAATCTTGTTGTTGGTTTACTCCTATTAATATTTCAGACAAGCCTTCTTGGTTTACAATTGAGAAATGTTTAGTCTATCCATACGAATTAGCGGATCTCATTTACTTATTGAACTATGCCTCTATCTCTCAATCTGATCCCATTACGGCCTCCATTTATGCCCTGTGGGTTTTTCTTTCCCCTCATACTAAAACCCCAATAAAACATATCTCTTCTATTTTGGCACGATAACAATATTGTCAATAATATTAGAGCCCTGAGTCGAAGATCCTGGTTAAAAAAGACATCGCATCAGATTCATCCAACAAATTATAAATGGTCCCTCCATCATTTTCTTCCAACAACTTAAGCATTTATTTTCCAGACCTAATTTGGATTGTAATTTTTTCAATACATTGATAAACTCCTAAATTGGAATTATGTATGGCTAACTATCAAGACTCTATTCCCAAATTCAATGCAAAATGAACTTTTTATACTCATTATCTTAACTGTTTCAATGCTTCCTCACATGGTACTTGAACTTATCCTCTGTTGATCTGTATTGGTGTTTCATTAGATGCTATATTCTATTTTGTCAATACTGCATGTAAATATTATATTGTTCTACATTATCCCTTCCCCTTCTTTTTCCTCTCTTACCCTATGTTTTCATGTCTGTACCCTGTCTTTGTTCTCCTGTTCGACTAGACTTATCAACCTTGGTATTATCTATGCAGAATGTATGAATTATGCACCACCTCTTATGTTCAAAGTCTTTGTACATTTGCTAATACATTTGTGTTACTGTTCCTCTTTAATTGCTTTTTTTTTGTATTTGCTTATTACACTGTATGGTTCGATTTTCTCTCCATTGTAACTCATTATCCTCATGTTTATCTGCATTGTGATCAACTGTACTATTGTTATAATTCCAATAAAAATGATTAAACAAGGACTTGAATTCTATCCTTTTTTACATCTGGACATGGTAAACTTATGAATTTGTGATAATTTTGTTAGATACTTTTATATTGGAACTGAATTTTATCCTTTATTGTACAGCTAGAAACTGCAAATTTATGAACTTGTGATAATCTGTAAGAGGGACCTGAATTCTATCCATTTCTATATCTGGAAATTATAAACTTATGCATTTGTGATAATTTATTTTAGATACTTTTATATTGGTACTGAATTTTATCCTTTTTTTAATCTCGTAGAGATTGGGCCTCATTACAAGTTGGCGGTAGCCTTGCCGGTAAATAAACGTGCGATTTTTTCCCCGGAATGGGCAATTACCGGGTCATTGCGGCCCCACTGGACCCAGTAATTGCCCATTCGCGGGTGCCGGAAATACATGATCCCCATTCCCATTTAAGCCACATAGGGCTCAATGGGAATGGGGAGGTCGGATGCACCGGCACCATTCTGAATGGTGCCGGTGCATCCGGCATGTTTTTGTTGTGCGCGCCGGTACGCCTGCCAGATCCGAGCAGGCGGGCGGGAAGGCCCCCCCGAGCAGAACTCGTAGTTTGCTGGACCGGTAACAATGGTACCGGCAAGGTTACCGGTACCATTGTTACCGGACCGGCAAACTTATAATGAAGCCCATTGTGTCTTTGTTCAGTTATTGGGCCAGTCTTGCCCACCTTTGGTACCCGTACGTGTTGAGAGGTACTTTTCTGAACCTGCTCCCTGTGGATTAATCTCACCTAGAATGCTGCGAAAGGGATTTAGGAGTCAATTGATTATTGATGATACATTTGATGATAAACAAGGTATGGTAGCTACTGAAGACCCTATCATTGCTTTGCCTATGGCCTCAGATCCTTTAGAGGATAATAATATGGCAGATGTAATTCAAACAACCGAGCTGCAGGTTGTTGATGAAATTTGCTCCACTTGCAAAGACAAATGTATAGTAACAGCTCAAATTCACAATGTAGGCTCTATTGATTTCAACCTAACTGCCCCAGTTCTTCATTTAGAGGCACCTACCCCTAATTTAGAGCCATTGGCTCCTTTGGGGGTTGGTGGTCATATAAGTAACAACAAGGTACTTAAGGGGCAAGGGGAAATTTGTATTGATCAACAAGAAGATCGCTTAGTGGCAGTGCTTACCCATAATGGCAGGATTTGTTATGCAAGTGGAGGATGGTAATGCCTGCGTTCTCTCCTCCATGAGGGAAGACCACAAAACAGTGAAGGGTAAGATGCCAACAAATAAATTGAAACAATTAACACTCTTTAATGGCTACTTAAAAGATTTGGCTAGAGGATGGATGTCTACACATGAGGATGTACACATAACCCCGAAGGCACGTGTTCTGGGAAAAAAACTAAATCTCAAGATATCCATACCTTTCTCTTCTATTGCTGGACAGAACATTATGAACTATTTTGGGGAAAATACCTGTACCAGTACTGAAATTAAATCTATAATTCCTGTGAGGGGATCACAAAACTGGAACATTCTATGAAGGATGATGCAGCACGGAACCCATGAGGAAATGAGCTCCATGTCTTAAGCATCATAGAGTTTGCTGACCTTGCTATGGAAAATAATGGAAATGTTAACTTTTACTCTTTGTCCTATAGCGTGGTACAGAAAACCTGTGATGCTTCATTTGCGGGGTCACCTACGGAATTAAATAAATTCATTGATGAACATACAAAAAAACAGTATTTGCTTAGAGAATGGGGCCTCATCTCAGAGGTAAATGATGAACACTCTGAAGATGACCCAGTTCATCACACCCTCAGGAAAGTAGTCAATAGGCTCTGACTAACGCAACCTATCATATCAGCCTTAAATATGGTCCTTAGTTTGTTTATGAACCTCTATGATAATATTTGGGCTGAAGTCAGAGCACATTTCTGAACTCTTCACAGAAATGTACAATAGATTAGAGGGACTAGAAAAGAGTTGTGGGTTAGTCCTACAACAAAGTATAATTCTGGAGGTTAACTGCGCACTGAGGGACAGATTGAGGGAAATCAATAAAAAATTGGAAGGGCCTCAGAAGTCTTGTGCATCAGTAGCGAACTAGCAGGTACCTGCTGTCTCGGTTTCTGATGTCCCTTGTTCAGTGGGTTTGCTGAGAGATGACGGAGCACACATTGTAGGAATTATGGGTGGGCTGTGTTCTATAACTAATGGACCTGCACCTGAGCAAGATGCCCTAAAGGCTGAACCTGATATTATGACTTAACCATCGAGGATGTCCCTAAGAAAGTAGACATATATGGCACCAACAAAAAGGGGTTTAAGGAAAAGAAATGTTAAAAATATTTAAACAAATGGAACAAATATCTCTGCAACCTTTCTATACTGGAGTCCCTGGTTAAGAGAAGAAATAGAGGCAAAGGTTTACATAATGTGATGACACCTGTTTTGGAGGAAAGTATTGAGGAGACAATACCTGAGGTGGGAGAGGTTGTTACCTGTCTTGGGGAGAGGCAGCTAACCCCTAGGAACTTTGACCCACAGGATAAGAATGGCAAATATGGTACACAGCCCACAAAGTCTGAGATTGGTATTCAAACTGATCCTATGGTGAGAACATTGGTGGAATCCAATGATGGATTGAGGATTGATTTGGAACCATCCCAGGTGATACCGGAGTAGGTGGGAATGTAGTTTAGGTGGGGCATGGACCACCACCGGGTGCTGTGGTCAATGGTGAGAATACAGCACTAGTTATAAATAAAACAATTGTTATCCCTGAATGTTTTAGGAAGGTTGTTGCTTTGGTCGAAGAGGGCCACTCAATGATAGAGTGCGAGACCAATAAGCGACTGTGAGAAACTGTATCTCCCAAGTTTGTCCTGTCCACTGCCCGATCCGGTATCGGACCAGGCTATCTGCCCCAGCAGGTGGCAATTTGGGTGCATTAGGTAAGAATGCTGTACAGTGCCCGGAGCAGGTTACATTTTTGGGGAAAATGTATGTTCCGAATGTCACACAGAATCCTGTGGTCTGTGATCGTTATAATGGAACCTTTAGTTATTGAGATAGGAAAGTCCGGAGCTGTGGGATCACATAGTATTCTGAGGGGGGCAAAGGGGAGTAGTGTTCAATCCATGCATGGCAGCTATAGTGGAATTATGGGGCTATCTGATGGCATCAATGAAAATCATAGGAAGGGACTGCAGGTTACACCACTTACACAGATGACAAGCCTCTGGGGCCCGAATAGATCAGTGTGTCTGAACCGGGGAAATGGTGTTAAATCTTTGTGGAAATCCCAAACCTGAGTCTCTTATCCACCTGTGAGCTTAACAGGATTCAATTCTCATACCAAGATCAATAGGAGAAATGTAATATTTATTTTAACTCCTAATTGGTTATGCATCTTGTTACGGCTGAAATTGACACTTTGGGAAAACTGGGGTTTGAGGTCAAACTATTGGAAGGGGAGCATCAACCTTTAAAAGGCAATTTTAACTATGGTGGGAACCTGAAAGTTGTGTTCCATCTCAATAGACATAGGCAAGCGAGGCAACAGTACAGAGGCTTTAATAAACAGAATGAAGATTGGGCCAAAATCAAAGCAGCTCTGTGGAATTGATTCCACCCCAATAAGTATAGATCCTAAATGGTTGACAGAGGAGGATATAAATCTAAAGTTGCTGTCTTAGAATACAAGGGAGAATGCACATTTGTTATCTAACCCCCGAAACCGTTGCCATGCAGAAAGAAAGTAATTGTATTTTTCTACAAGAAACATGGCATTTGGACAATCCCTCTATAGATGGCTATGAGGTGGTCTCCAAACTTGCAAAACGTCATAGGGTAGGAAGGCCCTCGGTGTGTCTTATGATTGCTATTAATGGGACATTAGGATTTTCATCTAGGACATTGCCTAATGTCCTGCTCGGGATCTTGGGTGTGAAAGTCTCTTCCTCAGTGGGTGACCTTGAAATTCTCCTTGTCAATGTTTCTTGGCTGCTGAACTAAATGTTTTTTTGGGAACAATCACTACCCTAATTCAGCACTGGCAAGGAGCCGCTCCTAATTGCAGGGTTATACTGGCAGGAGACCTCAATTCGGACTGCGGTCTGTTTGAAGATGATAATGGACCCTGGGAGACCCTGCCAGGTATGATTAGGGGAAACCATAAACAACAATAGGGGAGCATGTGGAATCGATCGCTAGAGTCTATGGGTTTGGTTTGTTTGAATGGGGAATTGGATACCACTAATTCAACAATACCAACTTGGCGTAGAGGAGATAGCTTCTCCGCCATGCAATATATTTTTGTAGATGCAATCTCCTCCAATTTTAATACAGGGGTCAAGAGTTCCCCTAATCGCTGGAGTGACCACAGTATTCTGAAAGTGGACTTTGATATATTACTAAGTCGATCAAAGGCAACTTGACTAATTGTAGAACAGTGGGACAGGGTAAAGGGATTAGCTGGTCACCCCAAAATATAGGGACCCTCAATAATGAATTGTCCACTGTCATGAGTACTAGTACCCTGGAATGGAAAACTCCACATTTTCACCCCTGCAGGATTTGATCATTTCTTGGGCTGCTTGATTGATAGAGCTAGCCCTAATTTGAGGATAGGGTCATCATGCTATAAACACAGGTATATTTTTAACCATCATCTAGCCTGTGTGAAAGCAAATATTTCTCCGAAACCTGAGGTCGATTCGCTGCTCTAGCTGGGACCAAGTAAAAAAAAAGACTAGAATCAGATTGGTCAAACAAAGGTATAAAAACTATTGTAGATCCAACAAGGCAGCGATGCCGCAAAAGGACGCCTAAATCATGCTGTGTATCCTAGTTAAAAGAGATTTAAGGGCATTGAATGCAGTATCTGAAACCCAATGGGTGGATTTTTTCACTGATTTGTATGGGGTTTCCCCAGGGGCTCTGCCTGTCCCAATATGGTGGGGGTGAATGGCGGCCAATTATTGACTATGAGGTGGTGTTAAAGCTTACTAAAAGTGCTAAAACCTCCCGGGCGGCAGGACCCAACAGCCTGACCAACAACACCTTTAAGAGCATCCTGAAAAACTGTGAGATTCCTATTTCCTGGCAAACTGCCCATGTGGTTTCTATCTTTAAACGTGGGGATAGAGATCAGGCCAGAAACTATTGACCCATAGCATTAATTGACACTGACTGTAAACATTTTGCCTCAATCTTGTTACCCCACTTAAATGAGTGGATGTCTACTTCACACTGATTAAATAAATTCCAGACAGGTTTTTGAGCAGGTCATTCCACGAACTTGAACGGATCAGTTGTGAGGGCGTTACAGCAAACAGCCTGGGGAAAGTATGGTGGGGAAATCTATGTGAATTCGATTTATTTCTCGACTGCCTTCGACCGTGTTATTCGGAGCCGCCTGTGGGCTAAGCTTGCAAAGTGGGGCTTCTGGGGAATCTGTTGCAGTTCATTATGGCTCTCTATGATAATGCAGGCATCAGTGTTAGACTCAACCTGGAAGGGAATTCGTCCTGTAGGATTGTCACCCGGGTGGGCCTGAGACAGGGTTCTGCCCTTGCCCCCTGTCATTTTAATTTATATGCATCTGATATTGGGGATTATCTGGCTGAAGTTGGCCTGGTTACCCAGAATTGGGAGAGCTGCACATTCCTTTGCTGGCTTTTCCCAATGATAATCTACTCCTCGACTGTACCAAAGTGGGCCTTAAACGTTTAATTAACAAATTTGCAATCTACGAGGCAGATAATGGATTGATTGTTAACCCTCGGAAGACCCGCGTTTTAGTACTGTTGAACGGACAGAAAAGGAAAAGGCAGAGTTGGAGTATTCAGGGGGTACCCATAGAGAACACAACATGCTCTATCTGTGGTTCCCCCTGCTTGCCCAGGCTCCGGGCTCAAGACTTCGCTCTTTCCTCAAACATAAAGCCTCAGCCCTATCTAATCAAATGACCAAATTGGAGCAAAAACGTGAATGCTTTTCTTTTAAATCCTCGATCTGCATCTATGAAGGCAAGGTTGTGCCTAAATTGATATATGGGATGAAGCTACATTATCATGAGCTGGTGAAATTATGGGAAACATTGAAGGGAGTGTTGTGGAGACGGATGCTTAAGCTTCCTAATAATATTCCAGTGGCAGTTATCAGATACCAATTAGGAATAGCATCCTTGGAGGCCCTGGTGAGATGGAGATTGTTATACCTATTTCGTAGTTTGATAGCCCAGCTGTTCAAGACGCTTGTTGCTTATCTGGGTAAATTGGTGCCAATGTGTGGATCGGGGCATGATTCAAGTATGTTTTTGAGTGTAATTCGGGATATTTGTGACCAGTCTCTGCGCGAACGTAATAAGGATAGGGAGACACTGGTCACAAACACTGAAAGGGTGAAACGATTATTATATGAGAAAAACTGGATCACAACCACAGATAGATTCCACTCCTATCCCTATTTGAGTCATTTACTGTGAGGTTATAAGAGACGTGGGGTTATTTCACCTCTTCTACTACAGTTTCCAAACCAATACTATCAGATTATTCTTTTAAAACTGCATTGGAACATTTTGCCTACCCACGATGTGTTACTACGCAAGAAAATGATAGGCTTTGAAGATTCATTTTGCCGATTTTGGGAGGAGGGTGAATCTGAAATTGTGAGGCACTTACTTGTCTCTTGCCCGGCACTATGCAAAGAAAGGTCTACTCATATGGCAAAATTTGCTAAATGGGGAGACAGTGGGAATGATAACTATATATTGTCCCAGTGTATTAACATTCAGAACATCTTGGAGGGTTTAGTGATTGCATCATTTATTAAATCCCTGGACTTATTTAATGAATGGCATATAGTATGCTTTTCTATCCTGAAAACACAGTAATTAATGTATTGGTTCTCTTTATGAAACCTAATTGGGGCAGAAACACTGTTTAATCTCTTCACATGACTTTTTTCTCTTTTTCTACCATTTATCGCTGGTTCCTTTGCAATTTGTGATAGAATGGGTGCAATCTAATGGTTTTAATACCTGCTTTTATAAATGCTGATTGTAAGATATAGATACAATTTGTGAAATGTGTTAAATATGCAATTTGTGATAGAATTTGTTGAATTTAATGACTTAGTGTTATAATGTTGATTGTATGATATTGATAACATTGGTGGAATGTGTTAAAAGTGCTGATTGGAGATGGTACAAGAGTACTGTAATGGTTTTTAAACTTGGTTTTATAAATGTTGATTGTGTGATATCGATGATATGTGCTAAAATCATCTATCTTGTGGAATAACGTCACCTTTTATGAATTGCGCTGTATGCAATTGTTTTAGTATTCGGTTCCTAGGAATTGGCAATATTTATGAAAATGTTTGTATTTGTTTTATTATTCCGGTTCTATGAATTGATAGTATTTATGAAATTGTTTATTTTTGTGTAATAATGCTAACTACGATGAATTGAGATGCATGTAACTGTTCTAATATCCATGTGTGTCTTGTAAACCTGTGTTATAATGTACTTCCTTTTAGTCCTTTTATGTATTTCATTCAATACATAAAAGGATTGACTATCCTGCCCTCCTCACAAAATCTGGTAGGAAGAAGTTTAAAAAGGACATCCTGGTCAGGCCTCCCTATCGCTGACACCTATACCAGTGCCTCCTCTAAGGAAACTCTCACCGACATCCTCTTTGTCGTTCCTTCGCCAGACCTATGGACCCTTCATATGGTCTCTGTGCTCTCTCCTTTCGCCTCCTCTCCCATTAATGGTGGCACCCGTTGGGATGCCCTCCTGGCCTCCTTCCATTGCTCTGAGGTCATCATAAATGTTTACTCAATTGGGATAGTCTTGGTCCAAGGCACTCAGGCTAACCTTCACCTCTTTGATAGATGCTTCCCATGTCTCATCAATTTCCTTACCTCTCCTGCAGTCCCCTCTCCCCTTTCCGCAGCGACCTCGCCCCCCCTCTGTCTCCTCCTCCGCTACCTTGCCTTCTCCTTCCCTCTCTGCTCCCTCTCGGGCTCCTTCTACACCTCCGAAGGGCGTACCTCTGACCTGTACCCCTCCCCGGAAGTCCTTCAAGGTTGACAATCTTCTCCATATTGCCGCTCTAAACTCTCGCTCTGCTGTCAAACACTCCTCTGATATCTGCCGGCTCCTGGAGGAACTTGACCTCGATGTCCTTGGTCTGACCAAGACATGGTTCTCTGCCAGCTCTGCCACCTGCTTTGACACGCTCCTACCAGATGGCTACAAGATCCTTTCCGCACCCAGGTCCAACCATTCTGGAGGAGGTGTAGCTCTGATCTTCCCAGAGTGGATTCCCACCTCTATCATTCCTATGCAGTCCTACTCCTCTTTCGAATGCCTCGTCTGCAGGCTCTCTCTATCCCCCAGCCATTCACTTACTGTGGCGACTATCTATGGGCCAGCTGGTCAAATCTCCTCCTCACTCCTGGCCTCAACCACTCAACTCCTCCTTCTTGGAGATTTCAACATCATCCTGGATGCCTCCTGTCCTCCCTCAGTACTTTTTCATGACCTCTGCGACTCTCTCTCACTCACCATTCTCCCCTCTGGCCCAACTCACTCTGCAGGGCACACTCTGGATGTTCTGGTTTCATCAGACCTTCCCCTCTCTGTCCCTCTCTCCACTCCTCTCTCCTGGAGTGATCACTTTCTTCTCTCCTCTCACCTCACCCTCCCTACTCCTCAGGCCAAGCCACTTCCATCACTGCCACCCACCTTCTCGGTCATCCGACCCATGAAGTGCGTGTCAGTTGAGGCTTTCGCTGCCAATTTCTCTCCCCCCCCTCTACCTTTGTCTGGCTCTCACCCTGACACAGCCCTCTGTACGATCCACTCTGCTATATCTGATACCCTTGATATCCTTGCCCCTGGCATGCCTAAAGCCCAAGGCCAAGTGCAACTCCTGGTATGACTCAGACCTCGCCACCCTAAAACACAAGTGCAGGGTGGCCCGAGAGGAAATGGCTCGCTTCATGTACACCCTCTGACAAACTGGCCTGCCGCCTGCTGCAAAGGCAATACCGGCTCTCTGTCCTAACCAAGAAAAGAGCCCATATCCAAGCCCGCATCTCTGCGGCATCCAACAACTCAGCTGAACTCTTTAAAATCTGCAAGGAACTTGCCAATCCGGCCGCAGTCTCTACCTCTCGTGTCCCTTCCCAGGCCCTCTGCACGCCACTGGCTTCTCACTTCATTTCTAAAACTCATGACATCCTATCCTCACTCTCCTCCTATCGCCCACCTCCTTCCATTTCCTGCTCTTCCTCTGGCCCTTCTGCAGCCACCCCACTCCTTCTCTGCCTTTCCCCATTTCTCTGCAGATGAGGTTTCTAGACAAGTCCGATCTATGAAAGTCTCGTCGAACCAAGTTCACCCCTGTTCCTCCAAAACTATCAAGGACCACATCTACTCCCTGGCTCCTGCCTTGGCTGATTTCTGCAATCACTCCTTCACCACTGGAGGAGTCTTCCCATCCCCCCTGAAGTACTCCCTTGTGCACCCTCTTCTTAAGAAACCCTCTGCCGACCACTCCTGCCTGGCTAACTATCGCCCAATCTCCATCACTCCCTTCCTTGGTAAGCTCCTGGAGAAACTTGCCATCTCCCAGCTTAATTTCCACACTGAATCTGTTGGCTGTATTTATGACCATCAGTCTGGCTTCAGAGCTGCCAGAAGCACGGAAAGTGCTCTCCTGAACATCCGTGAAGACCTGCTCTCCAACCTTGATTCCAACACCCCTTGCGTTCTCATCTTGCTTGATCTCTCTTCTGCCTTTGACACTGTCAACCATGCCATCATTCTCAACCGTCTCCGTGATAACCTGGGTATCACTGGTCAGGATCTGGCGTGGCTGACTTCTTTCCTCTCCGACCGACCCCCCCCAGGTCCAACTTGGGTCCTTCCTCTCTGATAACTTTTTCTCTACCCGTGGTGTCCTCCAGCGGTCTAACCTCTCTCCCTGGATGTTCAACCAATACCTGGCACTCCTAGCCCACCGCATCGCCTCTCTCTGCCCCAACTTTCAGTGCTATGCGGATGATACCCAACTCATTTTCAGGCTGCCCTCGGTCTCCTCCTCTCCTTCCCTCATCTCTGACTGTCTGACTGCCATCCAGGAGTGGTGTGCCGCCAATGACCTCTGCCTTAATGCCAGTAAGACTGAGATTCTACTCATCGGCACACCTACCCCCTCCTTCCCTGCATCTCTCTGGCCGGCCTCTCTTGGCCCTCTTCCTACTCCCAACAGCAAGGCCAAAAACCTTGGGGTTATCTTTGACTCCAAACTCTCCTTCTCTCCTCACATGTCTGAGGTCTCTAAGAAGTCACACTACCAGCTGCACCTCCTCAAAGGTATTCTTCCTTTCCTCTCTTTCCCCCAGAAGCTCACTGTCTCCAGAGCCCTGGTTCTCTCTAGGCTGGACTATTGTAACAGCCTGTTTCTAAGTCTGCCTGCCTCTACTCTCTGCCCTCTGCAACTCATCCGGAACAGAACTGCGAGACTTGTCCTTGGCCTCAAGCCCAGGGATTGTATCTGTCCAGGACTGAAATCTCTGCACTGGCTCCCAGTGGCTGCGAGGATTAAGTTCAAAACCCTCTGCATTGTCCACAAGGCCTTCTGGGGTCTGGGGCTGCAATAGCTTCAACTCTCTCTTCCTAAATATCTTCCCGCTCGAGCGCTTCGCTCATCCGCCTCAAACTCCCTCAGGGTCAGTCGCTTCTCCAAGCAACAAGTTAGTTGTAGATATCTCTCCTCAGCAGGGGCCTCCCTATGGAACAGCCTTCCTGCCTCCCTGAAACTTGAGGGGAACCATCCCTGGTTCCGGAAGTACCTCAAGTCCTTCCTCTTTGCTTCTGCTTTCTCTCCCCCGCTCCCTTGCTGAATTCTTGACAGTAACTGCACTGGTTACCTGGTCACCCTCTCCATCCCGGGCCCTGGCCCGCCAGTTGCCCTCCTGCAGTGCCTCCCTGGCAACCCCTGCACTTGTGGACTGTTTTCTGTATCCCTGCAGTCCTCCTACCAGCACCCATCCCTGCACTTACCTTGCAGTTGCCACCTGCTGGCCGTTTTTTAAAATTTATTCTACGATCCCATGTACTGCACTTTCCCCTCTCCTTTACCCCTCGCACTTTTCCCTTTCCTCCTTCCCATGCACTTGCGCGATCTGAATGACACCTGGCCTAGTAGGATCGTTGTCTGTTTTCCCTTGTTCCCCCTCCCTTGCCTCGTCCCGCCTTGAAACACTTGTGTATAGGCACGGTATAAATGCCATATCATATATCATATCATATCATATCATATCATATCAATACTAAATGTTGTAAAGGTTTCTTTTATAACCCAAATACATTAAATACAAATACTATGTTAACTAGCTTTTTGAGTGATGGACTGTTGTTGTTTCCTGACTCACTTGAGGGATTTTGTCCCGTTCAATCTCATGTATATGAATCTTCACCACCTTAGGCATTCATACATCTTAGCTTTTCCCTACAGTGTATTTGGGGTAGTTTTTCTTTAGTTCATAATCCTTAAAGGAATGGTTCGGTCAGAGATTTTAATTGTCCCTACGGGTCGGCCATGTGTTTTTAAGCCTAAGTCGTCGATATTAGAAAAATTTCCTATGGACCTTACCCGAGTTTTCGTCCATTAAAGGAATGGTTCGGTCAGAAATGTTTATTGTCCCTACGGGTCGGCCATGTGTTTTTAAGCCTAAGTCGGTCGATATTCAAAACATTTCCTATGGACCTCACCCGAGTTTTTGTCCATTAAACACGCGAAAACAGGCAGTAGGGCGCCGCCATTTTGTGATAATCTTATCACTTGCCACATCGCCCTGTGTGACCTGCTTTTGCGGCACTAAATCATATCCCCAGCCCCCGAGCCGGACATTATCAAAACATTCATATTCCCCGCCTCTCTCCGTGACGTTACTGTGCTGAGTAGGCAAACGTTCCCAGTCGTCTTCTACGCGACTTCACACAGAACCTGGAAACCAACACAGATCAACTCACAACACAGCGCGCCACAATTCGGAATATGAAACTGTACTTTAAAATCAAACAGCAAGATTGTACATTTGGTAAAGTACATTTATTTGACATTAAATGTTTAGAGAATATTCAGCAATTGGCATATTAAATCGGAATGGAATTTTTTTTCTTTGCTCTCGATCCGCAAATCCACTAAAGTTTATCGTGAGTCACGCGCTGTTCCTTTATGGCACACAGGGTGTTGATTTTCGTTAAAAGAAGCACTTTGGTTGCACGGTGAATCGCAAGGCTGTTCCATCAACTAGGCACTAGGCCACCGTAAAGGTTGATATGTTGTTTCTAGCCGCTAGTACTGTGTAAGGGCATATGGGCCCTTGGCGATCGTCCCATAAGATAGTCAATGTAGTGCAGTTGTTTACAAGAAGCTGCAGCTGGCGAATGAAGAATCTGTCGGCCGGGGTCTGGAATAGGTGGCAGTCGCAGTACGGTAGGATGTACCTGTTTTGAAAACATAAAAAATTGAAATTAGTCTCGCCAGCCGATCTTTATTACTATTATTCATTTTATTTATTAGGGCCAAGGTGAAACTATTTGCTTGCGAGGATAGTGCAATGGAGTATGTTCTGCCCTAAATGAAATGCGAAAACTGACGAAAGAAATCGAGGTTAACACACAAAGTAATGATTTATTAACGTTGAACCACTGAGAAACGACTATTTGTCTACATGCGTGTCGAATGGGCAAATGCATGCCCATGTGCCCGGTAGAAAGATGATCCCACAAATGTTTTACTTGCTGTTCATTATAATAAGCCACACAGAACGAACAAGTACAACTTAACCTGTCTTTAACTGAACGCTATTGTTATTATATTCCGGTATAAAATCGTCTAAAGAGTTACTTACATTATATTTGCCATTTCCATTGTCTCTGAGTAATGCAGTCCGTAAATTGCACTCTGTTTGTGGCAACGATTTTTCATATACTGAACTAACAAACTTGGTGTAGTTTCAGAATTTTCAGCCTTATCGACTCTTACGTTATTGCACCCCTCCTTGAAATGAAGTCCTTTTGGCATGGTCCCTGTCTCTCAAGGTCAAAAAACAATAGAACCTTATACTGCCAGTGCGATTCGTAGGCCTCTCCAGCCCGCCAGCAAAAAATCAAAGCTGCTGACCTTCACTCTGCATGAGCATACATTCTAACTTTGCAACATCCCGTGTAAAGCCATCTGTGAGAACTTGAATTTTCGACTCCATCTTTGTACTAGGCCTCACTGTGCTAATGCGAAGTGGCTTCTCTCCCATCTGCAACACCTCGCTTGGCGTGTTCCAAGGCCCCCAATTTTGTCCTTGTTGTCCACAAGCTTTGCAGCCCTAGAGAACCATAACTATGGAGACATTGGGCCTCATTACAGGGAAGGCGGTAATGGTTAACGGTCACCGTTAATGGTAACGGTGACCGTTAACCATTACCGCCTTACTACGAGGTCCCTTAGCGGGTTGATGCTTTAACGCCTGCTTTTTGCAGGCGTTAAAAACCAACCCGCTAAGGGACCTTGGTGCTAATTACGGCACCGCAAAATTGCGGTGCCGTAATTAGCACCTTCCCCATTCCCATTATGCCCTATGGGGCAAAAATGGGAATGGGGAAGGGCAGTGGTGGAAGGGGGAATTACCGCCCCGCCAACCTTGGAATGGGGCGGTAATTCCCCTTTCCACCAAGGCGGTGCCGGTATTTTACCGGCATGGACCAAGGTGCTAATAGCACCTTGGTCCTCCACCTTCAATGTAATGAGGCCCATTGACTTTTTGGGGGAAGGTGAGGAAAAGTATAAAGTTCCCGAGGAGTTGAGTTGAAAGTTAGATTTATTATTTGTTTGTTTTATTATTTGTAATGCGCAAGCCTCCCCCCAGGTAACAGTGTGCAGCATTTACATGAGATTGCGAAGCTTAGTTACAACAACAGAAATATATACATACACATATTGACAAGGTCAGCGATATGAAGTGAACAGAGAGAGAAGTCAAAGATGACACCCAGGTTGTTTGCCACCCAGGATGGTGAAAGGAGGGGTTAGGGTTAGCATACTTTGTATGTACACTGTACAATAACGTTTTTTTCAAAAAGACAATCAGATTATAATGATTTAAACCGGGATTTGTACTTCTCAACGAGCTCTTCTTTGGGTGGACATAGCACAGTGGCAATGTTTGGTGGCAATGTACCTGTGCTCTGCACAGAATCGCTCAAAATTCCATGTGTGTGCTTCTCTAGTACATTAACAACAAGGCTTTAACAAAGTCGAACTCCATTTCCTCATTTACTGGTTTGACCACCCATTTCTTACTTCTTTTTGCAAAGGCCGTAGTGTAGCAAAGCATCCCTACATTTCCTGTAGTCCTAGATTGTTCACGGCACACATTCTCGTTATGGGCCAAGACCGCTAGTAGAGTCCTATGTTTCATGCCCTGTATGCCAAAATGCAATCGCTTTGGCCTGTACTTTAGCCACATATTGTGGAACACCTCCAAACCTTCTGTGTGACCGAATTCTGTCTGTCCCCTCAAATCTCTTGATAGAGTTTTATCAAAAACAATCTTCTCAATGGCTTTGTGTGTAGGTGAAGATGGAATCAACCACTTCTTCTTCCGTGCCTCCTCTGGGGACAAAGGGCCATGTTCACATTGGTGGAAATGTTGGTTTTCTGTCCAGCGGTGAACGTTGGTACAGTGGTGCATCAGTGACCGCCATTTTTCAAGTAGGATTTCCACTGACCCTTCACAAGTTTTGGAGCTCCACCACAGAAAGTTGCTGATAGACTGGGACCACTGTGAAATACTTTCCAAACCTTTTTTTTTCCCTGCAGCCGAGATTTTCTTATTGATTGATTTAGCAAGATGCCATACGTCAAATTGATGTTTAATATGTGGGAACTGCTCTCTCATTGTCTTGGCTATTGAAACGTGTCTGTCCGTGGCTATGAGGTTGATGTGCATTCCCCTCGATTGTAGATATTCCAATGATTTTATAAATCCTAGTTTCTCCATGGCCACTGAGGATTTACATTGGGACACCTGCACGACCACCAAACTCACAATTTTCTTACTATCCATGTCCTGAAAGTGGTAGGTGCAGTACTTGGCAGAAAATCCAGGGCTGTCGCACTGTCCATCGCCGGCTTGCCTGAATCATTTGCCTTCGAATGTACTTTCTATAGACAATTGTTAAATTTTCCAAGCATCACTAATGGCCGGAAATAGATAATCATGTTGTAATTTGTAGTACTGCGTTTTAGAAATGAAATGGAGTCCCACAACTGAAAGAAAGACTCTCACTTTTTAAAACTGGACCCACTAAAAAGTGAGGCAGCTGAACACAGTAGATTGCCTGCTGGCAGTTTCCCCAGCATCGGTTGTGCAGACCATGAGAACGTATGATGTAATGTACAGGCGGCATGTATTTTGACGCTACTGCCTTGTGTTTGACGAGTCACATGAATCAATGTCTTCCCACATACTTCCCCTCTAACTGAATGCCCTCATTTCAGCATACTTATAATATCCATCAAACAACTGTCGAATACTATGTATTTGCCCTCTTGCATTTGACTGTCATCCTGCATCACAGTTGTTTCAGACTGTATCGTTGTGTACATATCACCAGAATTGAAACTAATATCGCTGATATCATGTTCTGATGCGTCGGTGAAAAGTGCTGCTGGTTCATTCTCTGTCATTTCAACATCTGTTACTTGAACGTTGATGGGAGAACACAACAATGTCGACAGCTTTTTGGGTGGCATTTTTTTTGCTGGTGTAGATTGTGTGAATTGATCTGCGACTACTTCAGAGCTATCGTGAATACATCCAGTATCATCTTCTTGTGGTGGTGCAGTCGCACTGTAGCAATGGTCCAATAGAACTTTGCTGGATTCTCCGGACACATTCAATTCATGTTCTGGCCATTGGACAATCGCATCTCGAGTCTGAACACGCCGCGCCCAAATTAATAGTTCCTCCATAGTGTAAATTGTTTGGCAAGCAACATCATCCATTAGCTTCACTGTCTGTGTATGTATAGTTTGTACACCCACGGGTAACTAGAGGACACATTGGAAAAGGGATGTGCAGTTTAAACACAAGATAAAGTATAGTACAATTGAAAGAAAAAAAAACATAATATAGTCCCCAGCACAAAACATTTTATAAAAATATTAACTGTTTGTAACTAAGCTTATTTTGTTTTCTTTTCTTTGCAACTTTCTTGGCTCGAACTTCAACATCTGCACGCTGTTGCTCTGATTCATTTCCGCATGTCTTCTCTTCCTCTTGCGCTGCAACGACTATATTTTCTGGATCCGCATAGACAGCACGGAATGACGCTCTATCGACTCCCTGAAACATAGTACTTTCATAACTATGTATCACAATATTGAAAACATAAAACACACGTGAGGACGACCACACAGGTACATCTCAATAGCTAAACACGAATTAAACATTGTGTAGAACAATCAAACGACAAGTATTCGAGCTCTGATGATCTAGTTCCATGGAACTGTCAGTATCCATACCTCTGGCTCTGCAAAGACTGCCATGAATGATTTTATTGGAGAGAACGCCTCAGCAACTCCCTGAAACACAGTACTTGCATTAGTATGGTTTTCAAGATTGTAAACATAACACACACTTGGGGTCGGCGGCACAGGTACATATAAAGAGATAACCACAAATGATGCATTGTCTAAAAGAATCAATGGATATCTAAATATGATCCAATTTAATCGACTTATTTCTCCGATTTATTTACATCTGCATCATCTAAATGGGATGTTGTGATTGTAGAGGAAGCTCTGTCATCTCCCTGAAACACAGTACTTGCGTTAATAAGGAAGAAAGTATAGCAAATGGAATCACGTTATATGATCACACTCGATGGAACTGTCAGTATCCATACCTCGTGCTGCTGAAGAATATCTATGGATGTTGTAAATGTAGTGCGCACTTCTGAAAGCTGTTGCACCAATTCGTATATGCATGGTCCCGCTTCCACTTCCCCTGGAATTACTTGAATGTCAGGCTCCACATCAAGTGCAGGGGTTGACGCTCCATCTACCGCCTGAAACATAGTACTTGCATTAGGAAGGATTACAATATTGAAAACATAACACACACTTGGGTTCGACCGCACAGGTATACATCAATGGCTAACCACAAATTAAACATTGTGTAGAACAATCAAACGACAAGTATTCCAGCTCTGAGGATCTAGTTCGATGGAGCTGTCAGTATCCATACATCGTGCTGCTGAAGAATATCTATGGATGTTGTCAATGTGGTGGACGCTTCAGCATATCCCTGAAAAACAGTACTTGCATTAGTATGGATAACACTAATTATAACTGAAAACAAACACTAGGGGACGACAACTAAGGTGTATATCAATTGGAAAGCACTAACCAAACATTCGGTAAAGTAATTGCACGATACATAAAAACTATTACTTGACATGCATAAAACAAGTTGTAGCGTAATAGCTAAGTAAGATTACCTGATACGCGCTAGAAGTGGTTGATAACTGCGGGCACGTCATGGATGTAGAATGTTCTTGCTTCAGATTCAGTGGATAGTCAAGCAGTTTTAAAGGTAAATTATTGTTTTATAATAAAATGCCAATATTAAAAATTGCCATGTAAGGTGACAGAATACTTGAGAATAATGCTATTGAAAGTCCGCAATATAGCACAGTTCCCTGTGACCATAAATAGATTTCCTTTGAGGGTTATAAAATCAAAAAATAATTTATTGATAAATGTCATTATTCAAAAAGTTATACACTCATATCAATATCAAAAGTATAACAAGGGGCACAACACCTAAAATATCAATTAATCCATTTGGCTACCTACACACTACCGCAATGCCTAAAGCTAAATCCAGGCACTTGACTCACCAGTTTCGGAAGTGGACGAATAGAGTGGGAATAGCGTTTGTGAGCAATTTTCATGTCGTTCGCCGTTTATTCTTCTTTGTTACCCAAGATGTGGCGTACATGTTCGAGGAAAAGTGCCGGCTGCAGATGCAGTATCGATCACCCCTCTTGTCCTCAAAGATTTGTTGGACTCTACTTTCAAGCTCTTCTGGTGGATATCCGCAATGTCTTACCCATTCTCTTATTCAATCAGCAGTTTTAGGGAATACATGCATTGCAGGGCCTTCAGATTTAGCATGGGTCTTCGAAGGGCAACCGCTAATCGAACAGGCAGGCATTGTTGAAAATTCTGAAAAGTAAATATCAAGATTATTATAAAACCTTGATGAATAAAAATGCCATAAAAAAAGTAAATGCAATGCATGGTTTGTATTGGTCGATGGAACTATACCAGTTCATTAAGTGCAGAATAGTATTTGCATTACTTTCACAAATTAAAAAATGATGGAACTAAACTCTGAACATGTGACTCGTCCCTTGGATGTACTGTCTTGCACAAGAAGGAAACATGCTTACATTATAGACAGGACCCGCGAAGGATGCAATTTGATAACAATTGACACAGATGAAAATAAATAGATCTATTGATAGCATAACAATTGAAACTCAAGTCAATAGCAATGAGACCAATGAACATAGCACTATTGAGTACTCTACTCGCAAGTAGATAGACATTTAAAAATGACTGAAATATGACTGTGATACATGGCCCTACCTTGACCAACAAACAGTTAGATTCAGCAAGCCCAGTAGTTTGTGGCAGGAGAACAGGTAGATGGCCACAGCTAGCACACTGACGAGTTTGCTCGAAGCAGTCACAGAAGTTCACAGATAGCACGACGACGAGCATAAACAGGGGTGTGTTTGTGAATGAATGACGTGTATATGTCGTGGTATTATGTGGTTGGCAGGGGGCTGGGGTGGATGGGCCGGTGGGCGTGCAGACAAGGCACCGGAACACTGCTGAATGGAGACACACTTATGTGGATTGCAGGGGGGCGGCCTGCTTCAGGGGAGGCCTGCCTGGAGACACGGGGTCTGAGGAGGCCATGTGAGCAATGGCCCCTGGGCGTGGGATACCTTTTGAAGTGTACATGGTGTTTGGCACCTTGGCCGTTATCGCCCCTGACAGCACACCATGGCAGCGCTCATCCCCGGGTGCGAACTGCCTTTGATAGGGGGGTGGATGGGCCAGGGGCGTGCAGACAAGGCACCGGAACACTGCTGAATGGAGACACACTTATGTGGATTGCAGGGGGGCGGCCTGCTTTAGGGGAGGCCTGTCTGGAGACACAGGGTCTGAGGAGGCCATGTGAGCAATGGCCCCTGGGTGTGGGATACCTTTTGAAGTGTACATGGTGTTTGGCACCTTGGCCGTTATCGCCCCTGACAGCACACCATGGCAGCGCTCATCCCCGGGTGCGAACTGTTTTTGATAGGAGTGGGGGGGATGGGCCGGTGGGTGTGCAGACAAGGCACAGGAAGACTCTTGAATGGAGACACACTTGATTCATTTAAAAAATCGAAACAAGCATTGTTAAAATATATGTGTTGTTTTATTTTGTTTCTTATTTTGATGGCACAAAAATACAAAACTTTACACATTGTACAGGTCAGGTTGCAGCACAGCGAGGGAAAATCCCCTGTACTGACCGCTGTCACTGGGGAAAGTTTGTCTTATGGCCCAACAACACAGGCGGGTATTACTCTTCAAACGCGGTGTCCAAGCCTCCTGTGAAGCCACCATGTAAAGGAACGATAGGCCACCAGCTTGTACCACCTGTGAAAAAGAATTATACAAACTGTTTTTAAATGACCAAGATAAGTTTATTAAATCTTTGTTGTCAATGACAATTCTTGTAACTAATGGCATTCTGCTCGGACAAATGCTATCTAGAAACTGCACGCTATTGAATGACTTTCATGCGTTACAATAATATGTAGATGTCATTTTGAATATAGGAGACGACTATGAAATAGTAGTGGCATCACAACCAGAGTATACTTACTCGTTACTCGGATTACGAGGACGAACAGTTGCGTGAAGTTCGTGCATAAGCACCATCATTATCCTCAACACGGAATGTGTGAGGCAGGCTGCCCTAAAGTCTGGCAGCTCGGTGATGCATTGGGGCCGTGGCTCGACTTCCGAAATGTAGGCCACGCATCCAGAGTTTTCACAGCAGCAGTTCTCGTCCTCGGTTGGCATTAGCTCGCACCGATTGCATGTGCACCAGGTGGAAACACCGTCCATGCGATTAGGTCCAGTGTATTCATCCGTTGATTCATCCTGCCAACTGCAGTCCAAAGCCCCATCGTTTTCGCATGTTTCCCTTTCCAGTAGTTCCTCCTTGGTATACTCGGGCTCGTACATGTAGGGCATTATTGTAGCCATTGTGTGGTAAACAAACTAAAATAATTTATAGCGATGGTACTGGTATCTGTTCACACGGGCTACAAGCGGCGAAGGCAGCTGACCAGAGCACAGAAACGAGTCACACAATACTCAAAGTAACACAGAGAGAGGAATGGAATTGAAAATCTGTTGCTGTGTGTTGTCAAACGGTCTGTTTAATACTTATTGAGTAAAGAGGCGACCTGCCATTTCCATGGCGACACGTCATTAGCTGAAGCGCAGCGAATGTTGACACGAGATGTGCTTTGGCGTTGTGAAATGGGCGGTAAGCGTCTGCTGATGACAGGCTCAGGGGCGGGGGATATGATGTAGTGCCACAAAAGCAGGTCACACAGGGCGATGCGGCAAGTGATAAGATTATCACAAAATGGCGGCGCCCTACTGCCTGTTTTTGCGTGTGTTTAATGGACGAAAACTCGGGAAAGGTCCAAAGGAAATGTTTCTAATATCGACCGACTTAGGCTTAAAAACACATGGCCGACCCGTAGGGACAATACAAATTTCTGACCGAACCATTCCTTTAATGATCATTTCCTTATTCAATGTGGCCAATAACATTGCAACTTTACAACCCAACTCACCCCTTGTTTTTCCCATAGCATGTTTCGCTGACCTTGGCTTCATCCATATTAATAGCTATTGTCTTCCCGTACTAGTCCCTTTGTTGTCCTGAGGAAGATTTGTAGATCCCATATTGAGAGTTTATCTTCAAAATAGCCTACAGCTTTTTTCAAAAACAGTTCGAGGCTCCCCAATTCAAATGTTTATCTATTCCCTCCTCTGGCTCCATGTTTTTACACTCTTTTTCACAAAGTGACATTTTTGTTTCTTCCTTCCTTTCAGTGCTGGGTAAGTTGTTATCTATTCCCTCCTCTGGTTCCATGTTTTTACACTCTTTTTCACAAAGTGACATTTTTGTTTCTTCCTTCCTTTCAGTGCTGGGTAAGTTGCTTTGCTTTTGCCCATAGCCACACCACACAGCAGGAATTAACTTGACCGCTGAGTTTCAAACATACGTTCACATTATTCTGCTTACGCACCATGCAGAATGTATCCAACAAGCATCAGTCAGCAAACATGCAAAGATCTATAGGATCTATACAAGCAAGAACACAGCTTCACAAGGCCACAGGGCACACCCGACTGGTTCAATGGGTTTACTCAAGTCTTTCTGACACCCCATGCGGCAAGCAGTATTTATTATTAGATACAAGGGTCCTCATTATGGGTCCGGCGGTAACCCTTCCGATGCTACCGGCGGGTTGCCGGTGGACCTGTAAAAAATTACTGGCACCTGACTTCCCGTTGCCACCGGGCTATTCCAAGTCCCATAGGACTCTATGGGAGTGGGGACACAGAAGCACCAGTACCGTTGTTAATGGTGCTGGTGCTCCCGTGATGGCTTTGCCTGCCGTGACCGCTGTGCCTGGCAGGTTCAGAACTGTCGGGCACAGCAACTCTGGCAAGCAAACCCATAGTTTGGCGGTTCGGAACCAAGGGTGCCTATGAGCTTACCAGCACCCTTATTTCTGGACGTCAAACTTGTAATGAAGCCCAATGTTTTAAATTTGATAAGCTCCAGATGAAAAAAGCACTTGGTTTGACGCCAGAATGGCAACTTAAAACCTGCAAGCAATCCTTGCCTTGTCATGCACCTACCCTCTGGCACTCGATCACAGTATCGCCTCGAAATGTCCCACAATTATCCAATTTCACAAATCTCACAAAACCTAGCTTAATCAACACCTGACCAGTAACTAATCCCAGTGGATGTACAGACCGCAACACACAGTACGTCCTTTTGTTTAAACATGCCAGCCCAAATTCTGGCTACCCAAGCCCTGTACAGTGCTCCGTAGCTCTCAAGCTAGATATAGGCTTTCAACAACAAATTAAATAAATAAAAAGCTTTCTATGGAATTCGTCTGTTTGGTGCACCTGCTAAAAGCAAGCAGATGCCATAGAGCTCCATTGCATATGCCTCCCACAAGAGTAACTTGCGGGAGGCATTTACACTTTTTGCATTATGGTTTGCAAAATAGAGTTAAATGTGATTTGTCGTGTCTCTGCATGTTTTCTTTTGCTCTGCATAGTTGAAATGATGCCAATTACACACAGGGCATTGTTGTGCACGAATGTGCAAACGTAGCGGATCTCTACCATGCAATGTGCTCTGTTGTTTCTCAAACCGATGCCCCACGTGTCTGACATTCGACCTATGGTGAGAACATTTGCAAACAAACACATGAATGATGGCAAAAGCCCTCTAAATTAGCTGTCCATTGCATGAGCAGAGTATCAATCACATGGTTTGTAGATAATAGCCCGGCCTAATTAAATTACCTTTTTGATTGATAAAAATCGTGTGCCTGGTTGTACACGTTGAATGACTGCATCTTCCTGACGGTTGTTAATGTGCTCCTGCCGGACGAGAGCCCTGCGTGCTACTGCAATGCCGTAGGGCGGCCAGTCCTTTCACTGGAGCAAAATGTTTTTCTGTTTATTGCCGTTCTGCTAACAAGATTATTGGGAAGGATCCTGCAGTGGCCATGCTGAAGTGATAGATAGCTGTTGCGCGTAAATAATAAAAGCGTTTCATCAGGATTGCTGTCATTTTCTCGTTGAGGCGTACATCTGCTACCTAAGTATGTCTGTGTGTGTGGCTGCCTCTTGTGAACCCTCTCTAATTTAGTTAGACTGATGGGTGCAGTTGTAGCTTTCATCCTAACACTATTAAGAGAGATGAATAGGGCGGTCATTGTTTGACAGCAATTTGTGGCGGCTCAGATGTACTCGATTGCTTTCAGGATGCAACCTGGTAAGAAAGGATTTTTTTTTTCAGAACCTATTGGAAAATGTTTTACTGCTAGGCAGTCATTTAGGATATGAACATATTGTAAGCAGAACTAATCTTACGCAGCAAGTAAATATGTTCTTTTCAAGGCAGAACATGAGTTTTAAATCAGGATTTACAACTCTAAAGTCAGGTGAATACAGGGGGCAAGTGGTCGTGTATGCCACCTGATGATGCTGATGCAGCACAGTTTAGAGCCCTCAAACATCGCCCCACATCCCCCTGTTAAGAGCGGTGCAGAAGTGACCAGCCATTGTTTGTTTCCCTGATACATGGGGCTACGGAGAGAAAGGAGAAAGCACCTATTACGCCTGTATTATGTAACATATATTACATCTGAAATAGGGCCTACACAAAATATGACTATGCATTTATTTAAAAAATGATTAAACTGTGAAGTTAATTAACAACAATAGTATCAAAAAAACGTAGTTTAAAAAAATACAAACATATGTAAAAAAGGGTCTACAAAATATGAAATGAGAGAACCTGGCGCAGTGACCTGAAAAATGAATAACATAAGTAAAAAAAGACACAGTACAGGCCCTTTTAAAAGTACAATCTACTACTGTTTAAAACAAGTGAAATATCCCATGTGTACAATAATACTACATATTTCTGTTAGTGGTCAACAAGTGTAGGACTTTCATCAGGGAAGTACAATGTAGCATAACCAATGTACTGGAACAGTGACACATTTGAAGAGCACTTTTCCAATTTTGAATGGTTTGGTAAGAAACAATTGTATATGTAGCACAATGTAGGTCTTCTTTTGGCGTTCTCACTCTAACCATATTCATCTTTATTCAAACTGGTTTCTTCAATATCCCATGCTGTTTTATTAATTTTCCTCATGTTTATTATCTTTTATGACATGGGTATAGAATTCCATACTTCAATCCCACCATCATGCATACATGGAAGCCTGTCTTCTGCCTTCGTTTGGCCTTTCTGTGTAGCCACATCTCTGTATACCTATAATGTATATGCTCAGCAGGATATGATGCACTATAGCCAAAACCCTAGCACTGCATACGTGAGCTAGTAAAACAGCTTGAAGGGAGATAGGAGAACACATTGGTTCTCATGTTCAAAGTCCCCAGAGCGTACCACCTTCATTCCCACTGCAGGTGTTTTTTTTAAGACAAAGGGGGTGGCAGAATGGCAGTTAAGTGTCCACCTTCCTTTTCCCCTTCTGCCATCAAAAACACTTGGTTTTACATTATTATGACATTTTCATGCCACCGTAAAACCAATGTATTCCTGGTGCAAAAAGCAGGCAGATTCCATAATAATCCAGGTTAAATGCTGCCTGAAGCATAGTGCAAAAGGGAGGTGTAAAGGCAATCCACCAACATTTTACACCTCCTTTTTGCACTCCACATTGCAAATTATTACAATTGCCTGGAGGGTGACCTGTATACACCTAAGTGCAAATGTAAGCAATCATCTCTGGGCAATTTACAAGTTTATTTAAAATTAGCCCCATCAGGTTTCCCTGTTTAGAAAGCCACTCGCCACGTGAAGTATGTGGGAAAGGTGTAGGCCTAATTCAGCATGGGTTCATGTACCTTGTATACTGAACATTTGCCTTTGAAAGTTACTGAAAAGGCCACCCCTGAAGTGACACTGATGTCCTGGTTATTAAGAACACCCTGCTCTGTGACGTTGATATGGGACACATGTTCAGTGCACTCATTATATTTAAAGATTAAAATGGGGAACTCACATGCATTATTTTCTTTTGAAAGCAATGAAGCCATCGCCTTGGCTGTCTCAGAGAACAAAAACAAATGTTAATACAATATTTTTTTTGACCCTGCAAATAGGCTTGACAATGGAATAAAGGAGATAGCCATGTTGTCAAGGGCATCTGATTTTGTTTATATCATCATGAAACCTGTCACCGGTCAAATTATCCCTTTCTATCTCCCTTTCACTGGGTGGAAGTTGTTTTACTCTGCATTATTCTTTACCTTCAGATAAATGGAATGTGTCTGCCCTTCATTTTTGAATTTGGAATTTCTAGTTTCAACCACTTACTGTTTCGCTTGGTGCTATGAAAGTAAACCAAGACAAATGGATAATACCTCAATTCAAAGTGACAGATGCCACAATTGTGCCCTTCCCTGCTTCACTTGTGCAATATTTCTTCCATTTCTGTGGGCAGGGTGCACCTGTGGGACACATGCAGTCACCTGCACACCTAACAGACATCACCTGACACATGGTGAGCAGTTCATCATAAGCTAAATCTTCCCAGGAACCTTATTGTCCGTTTGGTGCATTTCATCCAAAGATTGGATCTTGAACACATTCAAATTGAACTACAAATATAGGGAACTCTACTAATGAAGAGATGTGGAATGTAAAAGCAGCATTGTATTTCATCAATCATCTCATCAGCACGTAAAAATGATGGAACTATATGTAAAAATGTGCACAGGCCCAAATTGGTCAGAAATGTAATGTGCTACCCAAGTATTTATTTTAAAGTGAGAAAAGTCAAGTGAATTATCTTGTGACTTTATGGAATATTGCTATGCTTTACATAGAAGCACCTTTGTTTTTGCAAATGAAGCTATGACCCAAATGCAGATTCAGACCTCTATATAAGAAAACAATGATGCTTTACAAGAAAGACTTTTTCTTTAAACTGTTAAAGGTGGCTGTATTCAGAGGTAGTTATTCTACAATTGGGTATTTTCCCTGATTTTTGTTTTAAGGGGATCAATTCTCAAACGGGAAAAAATCAAAACGCGCGTAGAGAAAATTGGAGAATTTGATTACCCCTCTCTCCGCTTATATCACATAGATTGGTGAAGCTTTTTAAAAGGACATTTGTATTGTAAAAATCAACACACAATTACTTTATTTCAATCAACATATACAGAAAAACTCTGCACCACGAGGACACACGCATTTATTTAGAAAAAGGACATTTTAGTAATTGTTCAAAATACCTAAAAAATTGTAACCTATATAGCACAATGTTTGTAGTGTAATTAACAATTGCTAAACATTTCCCTCTTCTTTGAGACGCCGACTGAAGCGATGGAATGGTTGGATATGCAAGGTCGACCCCAGGAATCGGATGCCCAGACAGCAGCGGCTGGAGATAAGTAGCACGTTGCAGAGGCGCCCGTGAGGCCATAGTTATGACATTGGGACTGGAATATAGTATGATATTGTGCTTGTGGGGGGGAAGTCACGGTATCTGCCGGCGTGTCCCGTTGAATTCACTTCTCCTAAATAGACGACTGGGAGCTCCTGGGGAGCAACCTCTGCACCCAATAGTAGTATATTTAGTTGGTCACTGTTAGAGTGGTGAAACCCCGCAGGGTCCTCGTTCTCAGACACGAGATGGGTCCAGACGTGGGTAGGCCTGAGATCCAGGGATGGAGCTGGGCTATTGTTGGGGGTTGGCGGGGAGGGGGGGGAGTTATGTGCAGTGGTGTGAAGTTGGGGAAGGGGGGAGGACGGCACTGTTCGTGAATAGAAGGGAAAGAGCCAGGGAACGACCCTACGTAGGGAGCATTATGGGAAGGGATGGGATGGAGATAGACCGACCGGATGGCATCGGGTAATCTCAGAATTGTGACCTGAAATTTACGGGGCCTCACCAGCTACCTTAAACGTAACAAAGTGATGTTGTATTTAAAGAGGATGCGCGTAGACATAGCCCTGCTGCAAGAGACCCACCTCACTAGGGAAAGGCTGGAGGTGGTCAGGAGGAAATGGAAGGGTGCTGTTGTGTGGGCGGCGTACTCGGCATATGCTAGAGGAGTTATTACTTGGGTGTCGCCCCATGTGCCGTTTCGGGTGCTTGATTCTACGGTGGACCCGGAGGGTAGAATGGTGGTGGTAATGGGTCTCTTGGAAAACAGAGAAGTACACATCATACATTTGTACGCCCCCAATAATGATACAGCGGCTTACTTTAGGACCCTCTACGGTAAACTTGGCTCCCTGGCAGGGAGTACGGTAGTGTGGGGGGGGACTTTAACTGTACCGTAGATCCCAGAATGGACAGGTCCAAGGACAGGGCAGGAAAAACAGCACCGGCGGCTAAAGCGCTGAGTACCTTACTGAAAGACCTAGGCCTAGAGGATGCGTGGCGAAGGCTGCATCCCACGGATAGACAGTACTCACACTACGCAGCGCCACATGATTTGCACACAAGGTTAGATTACATGTTTGTAACAGCCGAGATGGTGAGAGACATAGAAGGGGCGGAATACAAGGCCCGAGTACTGTTGGACCACTCGCCCTTGGTGGTAGAATGGCGACACCAGCCCCCACGACCGCGGATCCCTACATGGAGACTTAGGACCGAAGCTCTGCAGGACGAGGGGTTTTGGGAGGGCCTGAGGGATGCCATCGAAGAGTACTTTGATATAAATACGGGAAGCGTAAGCTCTGTGGGCACACTGTGGGAAGCGTTTAAGGTGGTTGTGCGTGGGGTAGCTATTTCCCAAGCTGAGGGGCTACAGGGGGGGTCGAAAGAGAACTCCAGGAGGTGGAAAGGGAGCTAGAGGATCTCACGCGTTGCGAGAGCACCGCTCAGGGTAATAGAACCAAAGTAGAGGAGCTACAGTTGTCCTGCTGCGCACTCTGGGATAGACTGTGCAGGCACAACTACAGGAAATATACGGAGAGGATACACGCAGGGGGCGACAAGCCAGGCAGACTGCTGGCCTGGCTGTATAAGAGTGAGACCCCCCGCTCGGTGATTAGTGAGATTCAGGACGAGAGAGGTTGCATATGCAACACCCAGAAAGAGGTAAATGAGGAATTCCTTAAGTTTTACAGACACTTGTATGAGGGCACGGGGGAGGATATGTGTCAAGACATACTGGACACATTGGGGGACATTGAGCTGCCCACCTTGGATGATCTAGAACGCACTGAGTTAGACGCACCCGTCACCTCGGATGAGCTGGAGGTGGTGATTCAGAACTTGCCCACTTGCAAAGCGCCGGGTTCGGATGGGTTGCCCAGCGAGTTCTAGAAAACATACCAGCAAGAGTTGCTTCAGCCACTGCTTGCCACTTTCAACGAGGCCTATGAGCAGGGAGAACTCCCATTGTCCCTCTGTGAGGCTGTAATCATCCCACTCCTGAAACCAGGCAAGCCGGCCGTGGAGTGCGGGTCTTACAGACCGTTGTCCATGCTTAACCAGGACAGCAAAATACTCACGGCAGTGCTGGCTAATAGACTGAAGAGGGTGATTAAGAAACTGATACACCCAGATCAGACGGGATATGTTCCAGGTAGGAACATCACCGATAACCACAGGAGGCTACACCATGTCATAGACCAAACTGAGGAAGACACTTGCGAGCTGGCTATAGTGTCGTTAGACGCAGTCAAGGCCTTCGACTCGGTACGATGGCCCTGGCTGAAAGCGGTCCTGAAGGGGTACGGAATGGGACCTGGATACCTCAGATGGGTCCAGTTGTTTTATGGCGCCCCGAAGGTGAGGGTCAAGACAGGGTCCACAGTCTCAGATTCTTGGCAACTTTGCAGGGGGACCAGACAAGGATGCCCCTGGTCACCCATGCTATATATACTTGAATTAGAGCCGCTGGCAATATGCCTGAGACAACAATATGGGGAGGTGGGTATAAGCACTGCCAGTGGAGAGCATCATTATATGCGGATGATATGCTCCTTTATTTGCGTTACCCAGAGGAAAACCTACAGTATGTGATAGAGGTAACAGAACTGTACGCTATCCTCTCGGGCATATCGGTGAACCCTGGAAAGTCCTGCCTGTTCCCTTTGGGCAGATATAGGAATGTCCCGGTGCAGAGGCTGCCTGTCCTGCCAATACCATGGCAGCCCGTGACATTTAGGTATTTGGGAATAAACATTTACCACAAGGTCGAGGCAGAACACAAGCAGAACACGGAAAAGGCGATAGAGGGGATCAAGAACAGCACCGTATTTTGGTCCAGATTGCCCCTGACCATGATGGGGAGGGCGGCCTTGCTCAAGATGGTGGTCCTGCCTAGACTTTTGCACTTCTTCGTAAACGTCCCGTTTCTGATACCTAGGAGCCTATTCGCAAAACTTCATAGCGTGTGCAGGGGTTTCGTGTGGGGCAGCTCTAGGAATAGGGTTGCTCTGTGGAAGCTCCAGAACCCATGTGACAGGGGGGGATAGGCCTGCCTAATTTCGAACTCTATTACCTGGCGGGGCAGCTGCAGTACGTGGCCAGGTGGCTCTCGGATGAAGACTCGGCGGAAGCCAGGCTCCTGCGTGGAGATACAGCCCCATACTTTCTGATGGAAGTGGTGTGGTTGTGCAGAGACAAACTGATGGGCAAGGGGCGGCTACTGAGGCTGGGCTGGGAGATCTGGCACAGGACATGGAAGATTGGGGGGGACTTGGAGCCGTACTCCCAGCAGGCCCCTTTGGCGGCGCTGTGCGGGAGTGACTCTCAACTACTTGAATCGGTCCGCAGATACTGGGAACAGGTAGGCTTAGCCACCCTCGGGGACACATGGCAGGAAGGGGAGGCAGTGGACTTTCTGAGGTTGCAGGAAGAGACGGGAGTACATGGTGGCCAATATATAACCTACACTAGGCTTGTGAAAAAGACTAGAGAAAGATGGCCTGAGACAGTGCTAGCCGAAGACCCAGATGCCTCCCTGGAAACCATGTATGATGTATCAGAGGGCGGGTACGAAATATCGAGGATATATGAGCTCCTGCGAGTAAGGGCAGGGAAGGAGTTGCTCCAATTGAGACAAGATTGGGAGGAGGAGGTGGGAGGACCCATGACGGATGGGCAGTGGGAATGGGCCCAGAGGTACCACAAAAAGGTGTCCGAAATGCGAGATTCCAACAGCTTCAATTGTAAGTTACCCACAGGGCTTATTTAACCCCCGGGAAGAGTGCAAAGTTTGGGGGACCAACTACGCAGCAATGCCCCAGGTGTGGGGAGGGGAATGCGGGACTGCTAGACATGTTTTGGGCTTGCCCGGAGGTGCATAGATTTTGGGACGAGGTCAAGACGAAACTGGCAGGTGGGGGGGTGGTGCTGGATGTGGATTCGGCCTGGTCATGCATGCTTTGGCTTTTTCCTAGACCCCGGCATTTGAAACACATAAGCAAGATGAAGGACCTGGCTTATGTTTTGGCCAAACGTAGGATTGCCATGGGCTAGAAGGCGGCCCACAGACCTAGGGTGGAGTTATGGTGGACGGACCTCTTGAGGTGGGCGGAAGCTGAATCTGTAGTCTGGTTTGAAGCGGTCACCAGGGGGGGCGAGGAGGAAGTAGGGCCCTTGCTGGCCTGGCGGGAAACTGGTGGCCTTGTTGGCAAACCCTCACCAGGGTGACAACGAAACAAAGGACCCGGATGATGACTGCCTAAGTATTGTGCTACCCAATGATGCTCCCGTAAACGACATGTGAAAATCGACTCTAGTTTAAGGGGGGAGGGGGGAGTTGGGGAGTTTTGATGAAAATGTGCTGGAATATGATGCTTTCTATGTTTTGAAACAGTTGTAGTGTGTTTGTTTGATTTTAAAATAAAATGAAAATATTTTAAAAAAAAAACAATTGCTAAACATTGCCGTTTTAAACATACAAATAAATGAGAGCAAGACAACAAAATTACATTGGGGTAGGTATCGAATATCTTGAAAAATTCATTCTTGTAACAAGACTATTATTATTCACAGTCTTATAGATAGTCGACATGTTTTGACATCGATATATATGAAACACTATCTAGTGTCCTTTTCTAGATGATTTCAAGGGGCTTCCTCAGGACAACATATTTCTTGTAATCAGTGACTTAATCTTGTATACCCCTTTGATGACCAGCATTAAAATTAAATAGAAAGGTTGTGCACTGAAGAGACCTGTTTAGTTCTGTCACTAATGACCTTTTAAAGTGCGTTTTTCTTGTTTTTCTCGTTCTTGTTTCAGCGAGGAGACAAATTCCCTCGGCTGAAAAAACACAGATATTTATAATACCGCAGTCTGATAAAAGTGAGTTTGTTTCTTCCACTTCCTCCCTCCCTTTCTTTCCTTTGCCATTTGGAAACAGAAATCACAAGGTAAATTAGTAAACCATGGGGCAGTTACTCATTTCATGGCCATGTGCAAATGCCAACCCTTTAACATAAAACCTAAGATGTACTGTACACAAGCAAAAACAACAGTTAAAATACGGTTCCTCATTATGGGTTTTTTGTACCGTCACTAATTTACAAATATTAGAAAATGATTTTCTCAAGAAGCTTCTGTGCCCTCCGAAATCTGCTTCAAACTATGTGACTCATGTAGAGCTAGTCCTGAGCTATCTAGAAAATGAACTGCAATTAGAACTAGCCATGCACCGGTGAGGGATCCGGATGAATCCCAGGGCAATATTTACAAAGGGCATAATAAAGAACTGCTAAAGAAGAACGGTGACCTTAGAATCCTGTGGCTAAATGAATGCACAATCACTTTTGTTTTCATCATGCATAATGGATAAAATATTGCAGTCTTATTATAAAGCACTGTCAATCTTCTATAGTGAAGATGTACGTGGGACCAGAGAACTTTGAATCAATTCTAATCATAGATATGCTGTCTTTTCCACTCTAGATACTTTGCAGGATTATTGACGTGGAGAACTATGACAGATGGCTAATTACGAGAGCACCCTTTAATCGCTTACCTCTTAAAACAATGCATCAATGCAAAATGGAATGACCAGCCAAATGACACTAGTTGTCCGTTATGTAATGAGCCAAATGAAGCCCTGCTAAATTTTGTCATGTTTTTCTCTGCGTAGTTGCACTTTAGAAGGAGAACAATTTTATTGATTTTAAGACAGATTAATTTTCACCAGTGTCATCCTGCCCTATGCAACTCCTTATGGCTAATTAACCATGTGTAACTTGGGCTTTTTTGTTATATCTAAGACAGCCTTTTAACCTAAGGAAGAACCACATTGGAGTTTTTGATGCTCTGAGCTAGCTTGGTGCAATGCTGAATAGTTTTCCAGTGAAATCAATGGTAAACTAACTGTTCACTTCAGCCTCCCATCCAGGTACCCATGTGGGAGAGGTTAAGACACCCAGAAGATTTGTATAGACCACCTGGAATGTATAACCTGTGTTTGCCTTAAATCATGAAATAAACATTAAATCCCTAGGGAAAAAAGGTATTGTGGAAAGGCCTTCAGAGTTAATGAGCGGCCCCCACCTTTCCAAGAAGACATGATCTTATAAATACACACAAAAATACCCATAGAAATATAAATCATGGTGTTCACAGAGATTAAGGCCTGCTTTACTAGAAAAGGTAGGGAAGAAACCAGGAGCGACCTCTGGCTGGGACTTACCTGCAAACTCTTCAGAATTTCTACTGATTTCGTGCCGTAAAGAAAAATTCCAAAGTGAGTAGTACAACTCCTGAAAAATAATTGATATGTCCCAAATAGATATTGCCTTAAATCCCTGTGGTGCAAGGGAATTGGGAGGTCATTTCCACCAGAGGGTGCTTATTCCAAATAGAAATCTCATGGTATTTTTGTGGGAAATGCAACAGCACTTCCCATTACATTTATAGCTTAGAGAGATTTGACTACATGTAGAACATACAGCACTTCTAAACACAGAGCACAGGGTTTGACAAATTATTATTCATAGAAGGAGAATATGATGTGGTAGTTTGCTAGTGTGAGCTATATCCTCTTTTCATTGCACTTTAAATTGAGGATGATTACCTTTAAATACATATATAAATGTGTATTCTGTGCTGTGCTGGCTTTGTATAACACAAAACACTTCCCAGCGCTAACAGTGTAGCATTTTATAAGTGATATTTAAAAGGTACCCCAAGTGTTTTCACAGATATGGACCAAGTTGGCCTGTGGTTTGAAGGCCCCACATTATAGTGTAATGAACAAATGCTTGATAGTGTGTGATCTGTAAGGTAAAAGGGAGTTAGCCATCCTAAAGCAATGTCCTTGGAAAATAATCCCAAAATAAAATAATAGAATCTCCTCACACTTGACATTGCACAGTGATCCAAATTGTGAAGTGAAGTGGGTTTAGTACTCACCCTTGTATGAGAACATCACAAAACCATTTGCCTATCTCAGTGTTTCGAATGACATCCGGTGCATTATACATTGATAGAATCGTTTTTCAAACCCAAATTTGCAGAATTCTTATGCAATTCATTGTAACCTGCCTTTAAATTGCATGCACATAAATTAGAAATCCATAAACCCACAGTCACACTGTGGGGCAAAGTAATAAAATATATGTATGTGAATGTAATTTCTCTGTGCAATCCTTTCTCGGGTAACATTACTTGTTTAAAATACTGGAGGGAATACAATGTGTTGGGCTGGTTATTTATTGACTGAAGCTGGTTTGATGTAAAGTTGAACTGAAAAAAGCTTTTATGTTGGCCAATAAGTGCCATTATCGATGTAGTATTAAGTACTGATAAGAGGTTGCCTAGTATTGGTATTGGCCAATTCTACCAAATCTTTTTGACCGTATGGCCCATTGGAGGTGGGGGGATGGAGGTGGGGATGGATTGGTATGATTTTGCCCATGGCAAAATTGGGTTCGCAGCGAAATTGACTACTGTTAAATCTGTTGCGAACAATTATGCCACTGTCAAATCATGCCAATCTGTATTATTTAGGATTAGAATGGTTAGAAATATTATTAATAGTTCTGTAGTGTGACTCAATACATGGATTATATAAAGTGAGATTGCCAGGTTTAACTGGCAGAATAAGCCCATGTAAACTCTATCTTATGTTTTGTGGTGACTTCCCCTGCATAAAGTTATTGGACCATCTTCGAATTTTTACATTTACAGCGGAGCTTGTTGCTGAGGTTGGAGCAGTCTGTGCAGGAAGCTCTCCACCTAGCGTTTTCTGGCTCCATTTTGCATTCAGTCTGCTTTCTACTGCCTTGCTACAGAGACCATAAAGACTGCTGGGAGCCGCGGAGCGGCCGCAGAGCTTGTCGCTGAGGTTGGAGCAGTCTGTGCAGTCCGTGTCAGACCGGACAGCCTAGACATGCTACAACCTGCGACTCTAAACAACTCCCAAGCCACAACGACAACAACGGAACATCAACAAATGGAAGGAGAGACGGACAAACGTTGTCTGAGAAGCTCAAAGGCATCTCTGTCCGCTCACCCAGAGGGCCAGCTAGCCGAGAAAAAAATACAACTTTTATCAGCACCTTTAAGTTTATCCGCCACAGGTCATCAACGTAAGGGGGAACTGTCGCCCCCGGGACTTTCAAAAACAACATCTCTCATCACGGCACAGATAAATGGTGCAAGGCTAGAGGCCCCGGAACAAAGTGAAACTAAGGCGTGATGGTAACAACTGGCGAGGAAAATGACAGCGGATTCCGAGCGCCCACCGGAGCAGTCGGCGGTTAGATCCTCCCCGTCGGCGGCCGGAGGGGCGACGACGGGGAGAGATCCCACGGCTGGGACGCCTGTGGCGCTCGAAGTCTCCGGGGACAAAGGTTATGGGCGAAACAGTGCCACCACGAAGACGCCAGTGTCATCATCAACAGATGCCGTCCCCATAGAAGAACAAGTGGAAAACAGCATGGGGTCCAGTGAAAAGAAGGCACTCCAACCCACCCCCCAGGTGATCCCAATTGCCAAGGCGGGGGCCAACTTGTCTCTGCTGCCGTGCACTAGCGGAGGGCTGGCGGAGCTGGGGGGTGAGCGAGGCTCCGCCGCTCCGGGCCCGGAGGGAAGACGCCCAGAGGGCGGTGCTGGGCCTTCGTCGACGAGGAATGGGTGTGTTGCTGCTCCAGACCCGAGGGTTCTGTGCAACAGCGAGTCGGAGGACGGCACAGGAGACACCCTGGACACCAGCGCCAGTTCCCAGGGCTCGCACATGAAGGAAGGGGCTGCGAGCACAGATCGTTTGAAGGACAAATGTAACCCCGCAAAGAATGCCGCAGTGCCCGCAAAAGCAATTCAAGCGGAAAAACAAGAAGGCTCTAAACCCAACTCAAGCACTCGGATGCCAGGGTGTGTGAACTCTGCCCATAGACGTATGAACAAACACAAGAAGCCGCAATTATCATCAATCAAAAAGTTCTTTCAAATGACAGCACTCCGCATCCCTGCAAATCACGTGTCAAATAACCTTGGAAAAAGAAGTCACAACCATCTGGAAGAACTCTCGGATGCGGAGTTCCTTGAAGCCTTAAAAGAACCAACTCCAGTATCAAAAGTGAAGAAAACGGGGTCAGCCGCAGGCGAAAATCAACCTGCTGTAGATCAAACGCCTAACCCTTTGGTGTCTGAGACGGAATCTCCAGCAAAAGAACAAGAGGCAATCAATAAAAATAAACCACATCCTACAGAATGCTTAACCCCCCTCAGAAAGATTTGGAAAAGAAAAAAACAACTGTTCAAGCCCAAATAACTCACCTCCGACTAATACTATACCACTAGAGGCCAATAAGGACAGTCCCATCCAGTACTCGTCAGATGGAGATGGCGGTGTTTTTGACATCGCAAACGTGGAAAAAGGGGTGGCCAAGGAGGACACAGTTGCTGGTAAACAAATCTGTATTGAACACCATCTACCAAGGGGGGAGCTCCCGGAATGGGGTGAAACTGAAAACCCAAAACGACAAGTAAAGGACAAACCAGAAGAGGACTCTCTAGGGAAATCATGCAAAAAATTGCCAATTACATCAAAATCCTATTCACCAACAAGAGCAAACACCCAAGAAGCATTTCTTAATTCATCGAATAGGCGCCAGAGCTACGGTGATTACCGGCCTATGACGCCAAAAGACACTCCAACAAAAAACATGACATGACCACTGTTATGTCAGTGCTCACGATTGCTCTGCACCCATTCTGAAAATTGTACGAAACCTTCAACGACACCCTGAAAGATCAGGCGGCCCTAATAGCAATGATGCATACAAAACTTACATTCCTAGAAGGGTATATAAGTGCCGCAGAACAAAATAAACAAAGAAAGGCCAAAGACAAATCTCCGATCAAACTTGCAGGTGGGGCAGAGGGTAACCAAATTAGAACTACGAATGGCAACACAGTGAATAAACCACAAAAAATGGGAGTGATGGCTAAGTCAACGCAAACGGAACACACAAAGCAAAAAAACACATTGAGTGAGGATCAAAACGGCAGCAATTTCAGCATTTTTAACTCACACAGCAATAAGGAGGGAGGAAAAGTCAATCTACCGGAGGTCTTCTTCTTTAAAGCAACTTTGCAAACAAAACAAAAAGAAGGGCAAAACTCGCCGGGAACCCAGAAGGCTGGAGAAACCGACCCTAAGGTCCAGACGAATGAGGTAGAAACAAAAAAAACAGTGGCAGAGGGACAAAGCAAAACAAAAAAATCAGAGACGACCGAAAAAGAAGTACTATTGAAACTAACCAAAAGGGTACAGTCCAGTCCCGGAGGCGCAGCAAATTCCACTACAAAGACAACGGAAATAGTGGAGAAAGAAAGGGAAATCATGCCCTCTTGCTGACAATTCGCCCAAAACAATAAATGACTTTTTAGCGGACAAGTCTGCTATGGATCTGTCGCTATACGAAGATAGCGACGAAGAAGAAAGTCAAAGAGGAGCTCAGAAGGAGAAAGACTTAAAGAAATATTATGTGGAAGAGAGAAAGTGCAGAGAAACTTCAAGTGAAAAACATTGCAAGGACCTAGGCTGTGCAAAAAGCATCAAGACCAGTATTACAGTAAAGGCAAATAGCGATGGGAAAGAACATGCAAAGATCAAAAGTAGCAGACAGGGTGGCATACGAGCCTCAAGTAAGAACCGACAAACAGCGAGAGGTTGAAAGGAGGGAGAACGTAGACACCCGAAGGAGACATCCATCGAAGGAAAGAGGGAGACCTTCCAACCACAACAGAAAAGAAAAACCCCAAAGCCTTGTAATCTTGAAATTAGAACAATCTAGCAAAAATCGGGAAAATATGGTCCTAAACAGGAGGACGTTAAGAAACATCTTCAGCTCGACCAGGTTACTAAACATCTTGAGGGCAGAAGATTACGTAAGGGTAGAACCTTATCATAGAGGAGAAACGGCAAAGGCATATATCCATATAAAGGCCAGGACCATGCCCCTGTCAATCAGCAAGGCGATTACAGAACTCTCCAAAAACGGCTTCCTCCTATCAATATGGGATGACTCAGAAATCAACTTAGCGAGCAAGGCAGATGATCCAAAGCTCTCAAGTAGAACCAGATCACCTCAATACAAATCGAAAACAGAGGAGCTTTATAATTCCCGCAGACTACCAAGGCATATGATAAAGCCGCGAGCCCATATTGCCAAAGTAGTGCCTAATCCAGCAGAGTCAAATAGGCAAGGGGCCAAAGAGAGAAGAAACAGTTCTGACCCACCTCAAGATCTCACAACCCCAAAAACAGGCAGGGGATCTGACAAAAGAGAAGAAAGAACTCTGATAATAGCACAAACTGCCAAGGCACGAGACAGCCAATTAACACCTAATATCATGAATCAGCAAACATTGAAAACAGGAACAGCTGTCCCTCAGATGAAGCAGTTGTGGGCATGGCTACCAAAAACCATATCGGCATATGCCAGGAAATAGCAGCTAGTTACCCTCGGTGAGGACCCTCGAGCGACGTGTACGCAAAAGAAGCAATTACCTTATACATTGACCATGGGATCATGGAACACGCAAGGCCATCAACATCTACTAGAAAAAGGCAATATAAATTTGGGCAATTTCGACATCTTAGCCATACAAGAAACATGGCTGTTGGAAAAACCCCATCTAGATGGCTTCTCGATTGAATTCTCCCCCGCAAAGAAAAGTGAAGTGGGTCGCCCGTCCTCAGGGATTCTCCTAGCGGTGAGATCAGGTAGCGGCGTCAGCATTAAAAGCATGCTGTCATCATCAATACACCACTTAGCAATACTAACAAAATGGATGATCTCGAACCAACATACCGAGTGTACCGTAGAGCTACCAGTAGCAATAATTGCCGTATACTGGAACCCAAAGAGCATCTCAGATGAGGTTTTTTTGAGTTGCATAAGCGACATATTGGACCAATTACTAATATAACTAAAAGTAACGCATATTATAATATGCAGAGACTTAAATGCAAGATGCTCCTCAAAAGGGGCCACTGGACACCAACCAACAACTCCAGCAGAAAAAAGGGGTGAGAAATGGCTCGATTTAATTACCTCCCGAGGATGCCACGATTTTGACAAGGCCTTCCCGAAGCAAGATCGGTTCCCGTCATGGGAAAGAGACACCTCCAGTGCGACCATTGATTTTATCTTTGCTACAGACAACATTTTTAGCCTTGCCTCAACATTCGATATTGTGAAAACAAAAGCGAGCGACCACAACCTACTCAAAGCCACATGGGAAATGGGGAAAAGAGAGCAACTCCTCTGTGAATCCCATCTTGAATTAAATGGTCAAGGGAATCGACTTAAATTGACAGTGGAGCAAATAAAATCATTGAATCAAATTTATCGCAAAGAAGGACAATGTAAAGATACATCGACAGTCAAAATCCCTGACTATCAACCTCTACTCAGCCCTTTCAAAATAAAAATGAAAAACAAAATGTGGTCAAGAAAAACATGCAAAGCCATCAATATGACAAAATCTTAGTGATAAGAAGAGCCATAGTAAGAAGCCTAACAAAAAAGGCAAAAAAAAAGCAACATGGAAGTGGACCTAATGAATGCATATAAGGTGAGAAATAATTTTCGAAAGTGGCTGAGACAGCACCGAATCTCCCTGTACCAAAAAGACGCAGAGGAGATGCTAAAGAAATCAGGAAGCAAAAACACAGGAGACTTTTGGTCCCTTATCAAACCATCAGGGGCGCACCCTACTCCGTCGCCGGCAAATTGCGTGAGTGAAGAAGCGTGGGTGGCACATTTCTCAGTCCTATTTCAAGAGCCGGATGAAAAAAAAGCAAGTGAGGAAACAGCACAACATCAGGAATGGCACAACTTCTCAGATGAGGACGACATCAAAGGCATCATAAGGAAACTAAAAACCTTGCGCACACCAGGCCCAGATGGTATTTCCAACATAGACCTTAAATCCTTCTCGGAAGAGTGGGTGCCGTTCATCAGCAAAGTTTTTGAAAACTGTGCAACAACTAAAACAGTGCCGGTATCATGGACGTCATCGGTGGTAGTACCCATCTTTAAAAAGGGGAGTAGAACTGATCCGGCAAATTACAGACCAATAGCGCTCCTGGATTGTATAGGCAAAGTTTTTTGTATGCTTCTACTCAAGATTTTCCAAGCCTGGTTAAAGTCTGCTCCATTGCACGATCCCTTTCAAGTTGGCTTCCAAAAAAAAAGGCGGGTGCATCAATCAACATCATGATTCTCAGCCTTCTGAAAAGCAAAGCGCTAGAGAGATCATCCAATATCTATCTAGCCTTTATTGACCTCACCCAGGCTTTCGGCAAGGTGAATCGAGCTTTACTATGCCACAAACTCGAAGCAGCAAATTGTCTGAAAAACATCTTGGCCGCGTTAACAGCACTTTATTCTAACACATCGATGAGAGTAAAATTAAATGGTAAGGGCCTGCTATCGACTAGTATTCCAATCACGAGGGCCGTGAAACAGGGATGCCCTCTAGCGCCAGCTTTGTTCACGGCATTCATCGGAGACTACAAAGAATCAATGGAATTGGTCAGGGCTTTCCCACCAAAGGTCACAAGTCCCTAGAATCTTTTACGCGGAGGACATTACCCTGATTGATCAGACTCCAATAGGTCTCAAACGCCAAACGACTAATCTGGTCGAGTACATCAACAAAAACAAACTTCTAATCAACATTGAAAAAATGAAAATAGTGATTTTGGGCAAAAAGAAAAAGTGTGAAACAACATCATCATGGTCGTTGGACAATATGCAGGTGGAAGTGGTCCCAAAATTCAAATATCTGGGGGTCATGCTGGACAACACCAAAAAGGAGACAAGCCTGCAAAACATTATCTGGTCCAAAGTCCGTACAATGACCACACAGGCAAGAATGCTGGACAATAAGTTTGGGCGTTTCTCGCTGCTATCAGTATTAAAATACTACAAGGCAAAGGTCATCCCGTACCTGACATATGGAGTTGAAGCCATGCCTCTGCTGCTGGTAAAAATTTGGCCAAAGATTGAAGACTTTTTCTGGAGGTCGTTGTTGTCGGTTCCAAACTCTACTTCACTACCGGCAATAAGAAAAGAACTGGGATTGATCTCATTAAAAGCCATAGTGGAAAACAACACTTTGTCCCTATATAGGAAAATCTTCATACCAGAATCACCAACCCTATACAATTTGATGGCGATGGAAATCAAAGCAGGCAACTCTAAAACTCTGACAACATGGGTGGACACAAAGAAGGCTCAACTAACTTAGAGATGGTTGAAGAGAACAAACTTTTAAACCATCTACCTCCTCTACAGAGAAAATACAACGATCCGGCCGAAACCTACAAAAAATTCCCTAGCAAGCCTCTGAGACAGCTCTTTATGAAAGCGAGGCTAAATTTGTTGCCAACCAACGAAATTTTGTTCATTAGAGGAAACAGTCCATCAAATATATGTAGATTATGCAAAGAGGAAAAGGTGATAGAAACGATTAGACATCTATTAACTTCCTGCACGGCGTTGAGAACCCTGAGAAAGGCCTATTTGTCAACGGTTCTGGAGGCCTCAATCTTGCGGTAAGAGGAGACTTGGTGGAAACGGCTAATTAGCGGACAAAAAACATCCTGGGCAATTGCCACTGCACAGATTTTGCAACAGGCTTTTATCTTGATAGAACAAAGTAAAGAAGAAAAAGTGAAAAGCTAAGCCATACAAGTGCTCCTCTCTACGGCTCTCGTGACAAAAACAGAAGAAATCGACTTTGACAATTTTGTTAAAACCAATGAATTTTTGGTAAATAAAATAAACAAAAAAATTAAAACTATATACATTTGAGTTTTAACCATAAAACTCAGCTTGTTCATTGTCCCTGAATTCTAGGACTGGACTGTATAATAAGGATTGTTAGATTGACATGGCCACTTAGTAAATAGACCATATATTAATCAATATATCTTATACAAATGGGTGTTCATTGCAATGGCATTAAGTAGATGACATCACTAATGTTGACGCACTCATACATTGAGTAACACAAAATGTGCCCAAGATCACAGATCTGTGTGAAATTGAGTTACTGTGTCCCTGTTATAGAGTCTCATTCGAGTTTACATGTTGTGATAGTGAATTGACATTTATGAAGTTGTAGGTTGGAAAATAGTGGATTTTGAAGTAAGAAAAATAAAGAATTCAACAGAATTCATATTTACGCAACAAACTAATGATCAGTGTGACCAAGCGATCATATTGTTGAATCAGTCTCTGGGTGACAAGCAAGTGTTACTACAGAAACTACAGTGTTTAGTGGTAACAATGCAAGATGAGTTGAAAGTGTGCAGAGAAGCCAAACAATGCTTAAAGAGAAACCCTTTTTGAGGCTAACAATATTCGTAGTTAGTGCCTAGAGACACATTATATGTTAAAAGCCAACATTACTAATGAAGCCATGTTTATCAATGGCTTGTTAAATGGCACTGTGAATATAAAAATTCTACTGAGAGATAGTAAGGAGACAAATGCAAAACACTTTGTGAAGGAGCTATCTGATGATATAACAATCATCAAGACACAAATGACTCTGTTAGTACAGGGAAGAGACACTGTAATTTGGTAAATACATCAGCTCACCTTACAATTGACACAAGAACAGGGCAATCAAGGTAAGATGACTGCACAAAATGTAATTCAAAGAATAGAAGACAATGTATCATTAACAGAGAAGTCAGAAACATTAAGGAAATATATTGATGACTCAATGTCAGAGATTGAGCACCTGAAGAAAGAACTAACTAGCTGGCAGACTATCAGCCAAGAGTCAGTGGAAATAAATGCATATTTATCAGAAAGTAAAACATTCCTTGCAGACGGAGTTACAAAACATGGAAGAAAAATCGGCTTCCAAAACTGGAGCATTTGACACTAACCATGCTTGTTTGAATGAAGCCAGGCACCAATTGGTACACAGTAAACAGCAAATGATAATTGAAATCAACCATAATGCAAAGTTGAGACAAGAAATCAAAGATATTCAGTTGAGTTCAGAATCACAAACTAAATCTCACAGCAGATGCATTTCATGAATAGGGAGACCTTCACCAATTCCTGTGACTAGCTCTCCACTGCACAGTCCTTCCCAGAGTCATACTGGTGGTTTTGCTACACCAAGCCATAGTCTGGACAGATGCAGGGCCAGACATACCGCTTCCACTTCCCAAACTCACCCAGATACACAGGAAGACCTGATTTCCTTGTAAAATACAGAGGAACACAGAGAAATGTGGGTTAGAGGATAGGGAAGTGGAACACTTAGTATGTCAGGTGTGGACAGGAGTGGAAATAAGAGCACCACAAACGGAGAATAAGTGAATCAAGATATTAAAAAGAGTTAAGGAATCAAGAATTACACTGTCTGATCCAACAACAAGACCATGAAGCCCATTTGGCTGATATTGAGAGGCAGAAAAAGCAATCCAAAAAGGGTATTTGAAAGACCCCTATCTATGACAAGCATTCTCTACCATGAACCCCTAGGTAAACGGGGAAACACTGATTCTGGGTGGCAACATAAAGAAATACCATACTATCAAGAACTCATAAAGGATTTGAGGCCCATAACCCAGAAGACCAATGCAAAAGAGGGAACAGAGAGGATCCCCTGTACTGCACACATAGGACCTCTAACAGACATTGGGCCTCATTCCGAGTACGGCGCTAACCAATGGCGCTATTAACGCCTTGGTTGACGCCGTACCCGGACCGGCAGCGCCTTGGTGGTTGGCGGAATTACCGCCCCATTCCAAGGTTGGCGGGGCGGTAATTCCCCAATCCCCATTTACCCTTCCCCATTCCCATTCTTGCCCCATAGGGCATAATGGGAGTGGGGAAGGCGTCAATTACGCCACCGTAAATTACGGTGGCGTAATTAACATCAAGGTCCCTTAGCGCCATGGTATTTAACGCCTGCTAAAAGCAGGTGTTAAAAGCACCATGGCGCTAAGGGAACTCGGAGTATGGCGGTAAGGGATTACCGCCACCGCTCTCGTTAGCGGTGGCCGCTATCCCTTACCGCCATACTCGGAATGAGGCCCATTATGACCAGGGAGGCAAATATGGAAGCAGGGACGAGGATTCAAGTAGTGACTCTGACTCTGGTGAGGGTAGTTGGACTCAAGTGAGGGGATATATAAAAAGAAAACCACAATCAAACAGATTAAGGTCAATAAAGCTTTCATGACCCTATACCATTAAGATTCAACATTTTCTTTCTGTTTGGGAACGTCTAGATCTGTATGAACACATGATGGCATCATTTGGACTGAAGAATGACCAAAACAACATTGAATTAATAAAGTGGACATTCTCACCTGAGTGTTCTAGTTTTTTTACGGGACTGGAAGCTCAAACGTTTTGCAACTGGTCCTCTTACAAGGCAGCCATTATGAAACATGTTTCAACTCACAGAAATCCCCAAGAAGCCCACAAGGCAGCCTATCATTTATTGTGTGCTGAGGATCAACCTCCTACGCACTTTGCTCAAGAACTCAGTCACACATTTGCTCAGATTTCTTGATGTGTGGACACTGAAAGTCGAGATTTCAAAACTAGATTCTTCCAAGCCCTTCCAAAAAACAAACTGACCCAGTTAGTTTGTGATTATTTTGACTCGCAATGTCTCCAGTAGATCATCATGCAATCTATAAGGATCTATGAAATACAGAACCCAATGATTCCCCAAAACATAGAAAAGAACCCCAAAGAAACACTTGCTCCAGCCACCCTTAAAGTAGCTGAGGTGAGCTGTACTCCTTTGTTGGACTTAGGCACAGGGGGCACAAAGACATCTTGCTGTTAATGATCCTAACAGACAGAGTACATGCTTTCTTCAAAGCCATTCGACTAGCCCTCCAGTTGGCATGCAAAATACTGATCAAACAAAATCAGACTTACACTAGTGCTTGTTTTTTAGATTCTAGTCCTATTTTGGGCTACAAATATGTTCCTCCTTTAGAGAGAAATTGTCAGAACACAGGAGTCTGTTCCTAGGGGAATCCAAATCAGAATCTTCCCATGGAAAGAAGTCAATCTCCACCTCCTTCAACCAATTACCATGAACATTGCCATTTTCCTCCTCCTGGGTTCCAAGAAAACAGATGCATGTACTCTGGTGAGTAGAGCGCAAGCAACACATGTAACAACTGTTATCAGAATTACCCAAACTGCTCTCTTAGGAGAGACAGTTAGTCCTGTAGAGGAGAGACAGTTACCCTTGTAGGGAAGAACAGAGGTATGAGCAGAAACCACTGTGGCAAACCAGAAGAAGGTTTCTGATGCAACAAGCACATTTTAGTGATCTTTATTTCTTAAAAAGGAAAGAGAATGCCTGTCTGACCGGACACTATAGGGATGTCCCCTTCCTAACCAAACTAAGGTGCTCACCTGTCGTCAAAGTCAACAAAATAATATGTCCACTGTCGAGGGACAGATGACTACGTCATTCAGAGAGCTTTGGCCCCTCTCTGCCTCTATACCGCAAGAATGAAGGGAGCGCATCATACATGACATCTGTCCCCTCTCCATCACCATACCGCAAGCATGGGAGACGCTTCTCACTAAGATACCCGTAACTGCCTTATCCTGGAACAGTCGAATAAGAGATGAATCTGCAAGCTCTAGCAGACCTGGACATGCTGCAACCAACAATGACAAAAACAAGAAGATGTCATTGCCGAAACTAATACACGTATACGCATTAGACACGAAGCAGACATGCATCCATCATGTACACTAGGTCAAATCGCATTTAGACATGAAGAATGTTATCTGCATTCAATAGACACTAGAAGACAATCAACACATAAACTGAAACGCAAGACGCTTGATCAATGCAGAAATAGTAACGAGTGGACATATTGGATAAAATGGACGGCGCAGCCATGTTTGCATGGATGGGAAGCATCGAAGAAGCATTGAAAGCTGCACGAGGAATACATTTGTTAAATTAGCTAAAAGCACAATAGTTCTGAACACACAAGACAGTAGCTGCATAACTCCTGCCAAGGTTACAATAGAAAAGGGAGGCTTGAAATAACACCAAGGAGAACAGATGATAATAATTCCTTAGAGAAAGCCACATTTCTCTTAAATCACAGTGAAGGCCAGGTGTTCATTAATTATGGACTAATACTGGGAGAAACTTAGCTTGAATAAGTCTCTAGAGGATGGAAAGGGTAAGGGCACCCACATTATAATAGTCTAAAATCATAATAAAAGACAAGCAGAATCATTCAAAACACAGTCTTCTGATACAAGACCTATAGTTGGAGGTAATGGGCTACTCATTAACTCCAGACGCAGATAGACTGAGACCTTCACTCCGTTCAAATTCTCAGAAGAAATAGACGAGGTAGGACTAAGTTCAAAGCTAATGTCGTGGCTCATTGCCTAGGAAATTAGAGATGTTAAGTTATAATTGGGAAATGCAGCACCTTCATGTCGCTCCCCCTACCAGAATTGTTGCTCATGTGCTGATGAACTGCCAAATAGTCAAGGTTTGCAAAACTAATGCCTATCAATCACAGTTCTCGAATAACAGTATCCTATCATTGTTGTATTGGTCAATCCAGTGGTCTAGAGATGACATGTATTCACTGCTCTCAATTTAGAGGTGGTGTCGGGAGGAGCCATCAGATAGGGTATGGCCAGGGGTTCCTCTGGCACCAACTCTCTGCATGTTAAGCAGTTTTCTAAAAGAAGAGCTGGCGGTCATTCACTTTCCTCGGCGGGCTCCCTCCTGTGGAATTGCCTCCCACTCCCTATGCGTCTTGAGAATGACCTCCTTAAGTTCCGAAAAAGCCTTTCTCTTCACCTCTTCCTTCTCCTTGCTAATCATACAGTAGCATGACATTTGTGTGGGCCCTTATGTTTCCCCAGGTCCCTGACCCCACACATCCCTCGTCACAGCCTCTGTCTTTCTACTGCACTTCATATGTTCACCCTCACGGGTGGTTGCACTTAGGTTCTCTCCTCTTAGTACTTTATCCTGAGCACTTCTTCATGAGCACCACAGCACCTATCCTCTCCCCTCTCCCCTATGCACTTGCATGTTCTGAACACTCACAAGGCATTGGCCCTCATTAGGACCTTGGCGGAGGACCATGGCGCTATTAGCACCATGGTCCATGGCGCTAAGCTGCCAACTCCGCCATGGGGGTTGGCGGACTTACCGCCCCATTCTGACCTTGGCGGGGCGGTAAGTCCCCAATCCCCATTTACCCTTCCCCATTCCCATTTTTGCCCCATAGGGTATAATGGGAGTGGGGAAGGCGTTAATTACGCCACCGTAAATTACGGTGGCGTAATTAACAACAAGGTCCCTTAGCGCCATGGATTTTAACGCCTGCTAAAAGCAGGCGTTAAAATCACCATGGCGCTAAGGGAACTCGTACTCAGGCGGTAAGGGGCGCCATGGTTTACGCCGGCGTAAACCCCTTACCGCCTGGGTCCTAATGAGGGCCATAGTAGGTTTGTCTCCCCTCATTTATCCTAATTTTTTTTACAATTAATTCAATTATGTATCATTGTTGTAATTCATTGTTTACCTTCCCCTGTCCCCACCCTGTTGCCCTGTGTGTTGCTTGAAACAGTTTTTGCTAATTGTATAAGCACCTAATAAATGAGCAATAAATAAATGAAATAAAATGAAAAAAACATACTCATATGGATTGCATATATAGATTGTTTTCCCCTAACCAATCCCTCCACCTTTTAGATTTTTGTAATGAAGAATGTCATGAGAAGTTATGACATATTTTATGTTTATAATCTATTGTCAAGCTCAAGACTGATGAAACCACTAAGACTTACAAGGTTGCTGGTCCGGATACAACGGTACCAGTAAGCTTACTGGTACCTTTATATCCTGACCTGCTCCAAGCTACAAAACCATTATATTAAAAAAAGACAGTCACAAGGGGGGCACGGATGGGGTGGTCTGACTTGGCGGAATGAAATGCACCCGCGAGCACAGCTTGCCTGTAGCACCGACACGGTAATGAACAGTGCCGGTGCTACAGGCATCCCCATTCCCATTGAGCCCTATCGGGCTGAAATGGGAATGGGGATCACCCGATTTCGGCACCCACAAAAGGGCAATTACCAGGTCCGACGAGGCTGGAATACCCCAGTAATTGCCCATTCACGGATGCCGGAAAAAAATGAATACCGGCAGCAGCCGTGCCTGTATGACAGGCACGGCTACCACCAGCCTCGTAATGAGGACCATTCTGTATTTGTGGTTGTCCCTGTTTTATATTGATTGTTAATAAAATAGGCCTTTGTATTTTACCTTGACTCTTCCATTTTTGGGCCGCAGTATTTCCCGGCCTATCTGGTCTGCTTAGGGCTGGGATTTCCCACCCTACCTTAACACTTCCACCCAGTAATCAATTCCTCTCTGACCCTACCACTAACTTTATTACTAATTGAGGTATCTTTCCGTTAGCTGTATTTCTCCAGGTGTTGGTTCAGGGTTTTCCAAAGTGTAAAGGTCTGTTACACAGAAAGGCAAGACAGAATATTTCTCCTCTTATTATGGTTATCACAAATGAGCCTCTGCAGCTCTTGATATAGGGTGGAGCCTTTTGTCTCTGTAAACCTCAGATATCTTCTCCTCTTATTCTCTCTCTCTCTATGGTGATCTTCTCTTCCCTTTTTCCTTTTATGTTTAAACACTTGTAATACTGGGTAATTCACTCTCTTAATATTGGCTTCCTCTTTAGATGTCAATGCCACTCCCCCTGGGACCTTTCGTTTCCTCTTAAATGTCTCTGAAGTTGACAAGGTAATCTCTGTCCCTAGAAATTTTTCTCTTTGGCTTTCCCTCCTTTTTAGGAGGTACTTTCTTCCTTTTGCTCATTTCTTGTTGGGTATTTCTCTCTCTTAATATGGATTTCCTCTTTAGGTAATGGATCCCACTGCTCCTGTGGTCTTTTGTTAAATGTTCCCTTCAAATGACTCTGAAGTGACCGGTTCCTCTCTGAATTATCTCACTTGGTTGTTCATAGTCTTTTCTCCTAGGTTGGCAATATTTAGCAATATTTATCCTTTCCAGGCCTCCTGGATCCTCCCCACATACAAGTTCTTGCATTCTCAACTTTTCATATTCAACGTGACAGTCTATTTGATAGAGTTCATCTGATCCCCATAGCCTTCCCCTTCTCAGAATCACCCTGGTACATTCATTCAGCATGGGCTGATTCAACAGGATCGGCTTTGGGATGTATACGGTACGGCTTCTTGTCACGTCAGTTTCCTCACTTTTGTTGCGGGATCACTCTCCGCTTCCCGTGCTTTCTGGATGGTTGCCACACGTTTTCCGAATGCATGCTTTGTTACTCACTTCCGCTATTTTGTCATCATGCTTCGTTGGGTCCCAGATTTGTCACGGATGTCTCATGGTGAGGCCATTACTTGCGAGGGTCAGTTCGCCTTCAGGTGTACAGCAAACTCCCCACTGGTCTCTCCGCCAGGACCCCGGCATCTTCGCTCAGCCTTTTCTTTTCAGCTGGCTCTCGTCGGCTCCAGGGCTGTACTTTGCTCCACCCCTCCAAACTGAGTTTGCTGAAAAATTGGCAAAGGTCAGTGGTGAACCCTCTTTATTCCTTGCAACCAAATCAGAGAGAAATATAATGTAGAAGATTAGTGAGGAGAAAAATTTGACAATTACAAATGCAAAACAGGGGGGAAACTGTGCACATCGAACCCAGCATTTCTTCTTTCTCAAATTTAACATCTTGTCCTAAAGAGCAGAGAATCCAAGTTAAGATAAATATGAGAAAAGAACATGAATGAAAAGAGAGTAGCAAAGAAACTCCTAGACACAAGACCCAAGAAGAATTCAGTGCGATCATTTAGACAGAGCTACTAGAACAGAAGGATTTTCCCTCCTCTCCTGGTTTTTCTATGTATTACAATCCAAGCAGTGATCTGGAACCCATGGAAGGGGGGAAGTCCCTGGACAACATTGATACCCTTGCTCCGGCCCTTGCCGATTTCAACAACCTCTCCTTTGCCTTTGGATCTTTCCCCACCCCACTGAAGCTCTCCATTGTGCATCCTCTGCTCAAGAAACCCACAGCCGATCCTTCTTGTCCGCTAACTATTGCCCAATTTCCATTACTCCTTTTTTGCTTAAACTCATGGAAAAGCTGGCCATCTCTCAGCTAAACCTTCACTCCAATTCTGTTGGCTCTCTCAATGACCACCAATCTGGCTTTAGAGCTGCCAGAAGCACGGAAACTGCTCTCCTGAACATCCGTGAAGATCTGCTCTCCAACCTTGACTCTAACATTCCCTCTGTCCTTATCCTACTTGATCTCTCCTCTGCCTTCGACACGGTCAACCACACCACCCTGCTCAACCGTCTCTGTGACAACCTGGGTATCACTGATCGGGCTCTGGCCTGGCTGACCTCTTTCCTCTCTGATTGACCCTCCCATGTACAACTTGGGTCCTTCTTTTCATCAATCTCCGTCTCTACCTTTGGTGTTCCCCAGGGGCCTAACCTCTCGCCCTAGCTTTTCAACCAATACCTGGCAGCTCTCGCCTACTGCAATTCCATGTTCTGCTAAAACTTCCAGTGCTATGCTGATGACCACTCAACTCATTTTCAGGCTGCCCTCGGCCACCTCCTCTCCCTCCCTCATTTCTGATTGCCTAATTGCCATTCAAAATTGGTGTACTGCCAACGATCTTTGACTAAATGCCAACAAGACTGAGATCCTCCTCATCGGTACACCTTCACCATCCTTTCCCCTTACTCTCTGGCCGGCCTCCCTTGGCCCTCCTCCTACCCCCACCTGTGAGGCCAAGAATCTCTGGGTCATCTTTGGCTCCACACTTTCCTTCTCTGCACACATTTCTGACATCTCTAAAAAGTCACACTTCTTACTCCACCTCCTCAGAGGTACTCTGCCTTTCCTCTCCTTCCCCTAGAAGCTCACTGTCTCTCAAGCTCTGGTTCTCTCCAGGTTGGACTACTGTGACAGCCTCTTTCTAAATATACATGCCTCCGCTCTCCGCCCTCTACAACTAATCCAGAACAGGACTGCGAGACTTGTCCTTGGCCTCAAGCCCTGGGATCGTATCTCTCCATCTCTGAAATCCTTCCTTGGCTCCCAGTGGATGCAAGGTTTAAATTTAAAACCCTCTGCATTGTCCACAAGGCTTTCTGGTGTCTGAGACCAAAATACCTTCAACTATCCCTCCGCAAATACCTCCCCTCTCGAGCCCTTCGCTCCTCTACCTTTAACTCCCTCAGGGTTAGTCGTTTTTCAAAGAAACGAGCTGGGGGCAGATCTCTGTCTTCGGCTGGGACCTCCCTTTGGAACGGCTGTTCCAGCCACTTTGAAACTTGAGGAGAACCATCTCTGGTTCCAGAAGAAGCCCCAGACCTTCCTCTTCACTTCTGCCTTTGCCCCTCTTCTCCCCTGCGGACCTGTTTTTCTCTCTTGGCACTGTGCACCTGGACACCCTCTGTCCTTCACGCTCACGTACCTGCTCACCCTGTTTCCCTCCTGCACTGCCTCCAGGCCTCCCATTGCACTGGGTTCTGTATCTGTACCCATACAGTGCCCCACACTTCCTCTGCACTTATCTGATATACTCTATCTGACTAATCTTGCACTTGCCACTTGCTGGCTGCACTACCACTTTTTCATTGCCTGTATTTATTCATTTATTTACCTTATTCTTTTCTCTCCTCTGTTCCGCACTTTCCACATCTCCACCTTCCATGCACTTTCCCCCTTTTCCCTTCTCCATGCACTTGCGCATTCTTAATGTCACTGGGCCTAGTAAAATTGTTGTTTTTATTTTTTGTTCTCCCTTGTTCCCCTTCCTTTGCTTGGTCGCGCTCTGAAACACATGTGTACGAGCACGATATAAATAAAATATATCATATCATATCATAATGATCACCAAATGCATTGTTATCCCTACAGAGTGTTGACCAACCCACATGAACTTGATCCTCAGTGGAATGCCCCTAATGGGGCTGCCCAAAGTAAAAGCTATGAAATCTCAAACATCAACAAAATACCATCAGAATTATCCACTTCTGGACAAATCCTAAACATCAAAAAAAGGCAAAGAGATTTATCCACTAATGAACACATTTTCTGTAAATTGGAGAAGGAAGATTAAAGGTTTTTCGTTCCTATTCAAGTTCAGGGACAGTGTGGTGTGGTGGCTGTCATAGATTCAGGGTCGTTGTTGACCTTCATATCTTGTGAAGTACTTCAAACACTTAACCAAGTAAGAGGCTACCTTGATATCTTGAAAAATACTTAAAACCCTGGCCAGAGGAACATGAACTGCATAATTTGATGGAAAGGAAATCCCAGTATATGAAGTTACTGAAGAAGAAATCAAAATAGGATCATTACTACTCAGTACACACCTGTTTTACTTGGAAACAATTTGCTTTGGAGGCTTTTTCCTTTGATAAATTGTATAAGACCTGCTGGCTGGGACTTCCCTTGGAACTCTTGTGGGTTTCTACTGGCCTTGTGCCTTAAAGAAAGATTACAAAGGGAAAATGAAAACTCCCAAATACAATAGATAAGTCCCCTAGAAATATTACCCTACTTCCCACAGGTGGAAGGTAATTGGGAGATAATCCCTAGAAGGGGGTGCCCATTCCAAATAGACAACTCTTGGTATTTTGTGGGAAATGGAACAACGCTTTCCATTATATTTAAAGTCTAGGGATATTTAACAGAATGTAGAAAGTATAGCCATTCTGTACAGAGAGTTCAGGGGATGACACATCATCATTCATAGAAAGAGAATAGGATATGCAGTTTGCTAGTATGAGTTATATCCTGTTTCCTAGTACTTGATGTGGAGGAAGAGTACCTTGGTATAAATATAAACATGTGTTTTCTGTGCTGTGTGCTATGTAAAATAAGAAACACTTCCCAGCACTGACAATGTAGCATTTCATAAGCGATAATAAAAAAGTACTCTATGTTTTTTTCACAGATATAGTACAAATTGGGCTGTGGTTCAAGGGTCTATCATCATAGCCTAGAAATACTTGATGGAGTGTGATTTGTGAAAAATATATGTACAAAAACAGTGAATGGGTAGATGAAAGGGAGTTAGCCATCCTAATGCCATTCCCATGAATAATAATCTCAATATAAAAATACCCTCTCCTCACTCTTAACATCACTCAGTGATCGATTTGAGAAGTGAAGTGGGAGGGATACTCACCCTTGTATTTGAAAATCACAACATTATTTTCAATCTTGGGTGAGTAGATTGCCATCCTGTATGTTCTAGATTGATGAAGTTGTTTTTCTGACCCAAACCTGCAGCATTCTGATGAAATTTATTTTAGCATGCATATAAATTGCACACACATAGATCAGAAATGCATACGCCCACATTCAAACTGGGGGGAAAAGTGAAATTAAAATATGTATATAAATGTGATTTTTCTATGCAACCTTTCTCTGATACCAATACTTGTTTATGATACTGTAGAAAATACAATGTTTTGGACTCGTTATTTATTAACTGAAGCTGATTTGATGTAATGGTGAACTGAAAAACGCTTTTATGTTGGCCTATACATGGCATTATGGGCATATACGTATGTGCCAACTAGAGTTAACCTAGTATTATTTAGGAATGGGATCATTAGAAATATTAATAGTTCTGTAGTGTGACTGAATATGTGAATTATGTTAAGCAAGATTATCACAGACAGGCAAAGTTTAACTGGGTAAACAAGCTAATTCAAAGTGTATCTCGTGTTTTGTGGTAACGTCTCCTGCATAAAATAACAGGACCACCTTTGGCTTTGTTTAATTTAGATACATTTGAATTTCGACCATAAAACCAGCCTGTGAGTTGTGGTCTGGGACTGTATAACAGGGCCTGTTAGATGGGGACAGGGAGTTGTGTCCATTTAGTAAACAGACCAAATATTAGCCAATAAATATCAGTCCAGCACCGAAATGCAATGGCAATTCCAACCTGAACGAGAGTACCACCAGCATCCCCATACACGTGTTTCACCCTTGTTGGGGATCATCAGTGAGGTGAAGCTGATGCCTCTCTAAGCACAGTGAGAGGGAGACCACGTCTGGTTGGAATTGCCATTGCATTTCGGTGCTGGACTGCCCTGGGCAGGACAAAGACTGATATGCAAATGGATATTTCCCATCCGTGAAAGGCACAGTGAGTAAAAGCAGTGGCTGCGAACTCTCAAGTGGATAATAACCACTGAACAGGTTATCAGGCCTTGTTCTGTCGAGAGAGGGGCGCCCGCTACCTTTGCAAACTAAATTTCAAGGAACCTGGGATTGGTAACCCTAGGTCTCCTGGGGGCAACCAGACGTGTTCTCCCTCTCACTGTGCTTAGAGAGGCATCAGCTTCACCTCACTGATGATCCCCGACAAGGGTGAAACACGTGTATGGGGTTGCTGGTGGTACTCTCGTTCAGGTTGGAATTGCCATTGCATTTCGGTGCTGGACTGCCCCTGGGCAGGACAAAGACTGATATCCAAATGGATATTTCCCATCTGTGAAAGGCACAGTGAGTAAAAGCAGTGGCTGCGAACTCTCAAGTGGTTAATAACCACTGAACAGGTTATCAGGCCTTGTTCTGTCGAGAGAGGGGCGCCCGCTACCTTTGCAAACTAAATTTCAAGGAACCTTGGATTGGTAACCCTAGGTCTCCTGGGGGCAACCAGACGTGGTCTCCCTCTCACTGTGCTTAGAGAGGCATCAGCTTCACCTCACTGATGATCCCCAACAAGGGTGAAACACGTGTATGGGGTTGCTGATGGTACTCTCGTTCAGGTTGGAATTGCCATTGCATTTCGGTGCTGGACTGCCCCTGGGCAGGACAAAGACTGATATGCAATGGATATTTCCCATCTGTGAAAGGCACAGTGAGTAAAAGCAGTGGCTGCGAACTCTCAAGTGGTTAATAACCACTGAACAGGTTATCAGGCCTTGTTCTGTCGAGAGAGGGGCGCCCGCTACCTTTGCAAACTAAATATTTATTCATGTATTTAGAATTTTAATCACAATATATTTCAATAGGTAACAACAATCACCAATGGGTGACAGAACACTGAGGAATATCTTTAATACACTAGAAATCAAGTAATGAGCACAAAAACAAATGCAACACAGAAAAGAATACTGTTGAGTTGGTTTAGAACAGATGGCACTATGGTTAGAGGTTCCCCCTGCAACACCCCTCAACCCACCAATAGGCAATTAAAGAGTTGGGGGGAGAGAACAGGCATTCAGGAATAGAACAAATCAAACAGAATATCAGTCCCACCTTCCCCCTTCAAATACAAGAGAAAAACGGAATTGACTTTTCAGCTGTCAGGATGGCTTTGAAATTGTCTTTGGAATTGCCTGAGTAAAAGCACCCAATGTGGTCAAAAATACTTAATTTGTTATAAATTACTATGGGGGCTACTTTGAACAGTTGCAAACAATCACAAGAAATGATTTAGTCAGAGGAACACTTTTGAAATCTCAAAGTCCAAGTGGGAAATACATTAAAGCTATTTCACACGTGTAAAATGTCTCAGAATGTAAAATCGCGCCAAACTTTTCCTTACGCGATATTCGCTATAACGGGAGAATCACACTGTTTTTGGGTTAGGTACAAGTAGGAGTTGAAATTTCGTGTCTATCATAAAAACTGAGGGAGTTATAGAGGTGTTAGTAAAGGTTGTTTTTGTAAATTAGGCGTGAGAATGGAAAACAGAAATGCACTTTGAAAATGAAAGATGGGTTGATTACAATAGATTATGACTATGAAAAAGCGAATGCCACAGATGGATCTTACAGTCACGTGATCAGCATAACCCACCTGTTGTGGATACTCTACTTCTTCAGATGAGAAAAGAGTCCATGCAAAGATAGTTCTAGCAACACATTGGTTCTGAATTAAAAATGGGATGTGTTTGAGATAATGATAAAACAATGCAAATATACTATGGGTCACAGTTCTTCCTATTAATACTCACAGGATGAATTATTAAATTGGACTGTCAGTTCTGGTCATGGATTGGATCTGGTCTAGGAAGAACAGCACATCAGGCACGGGATCAGGTCAGCTAGGCCGTTCACCGGATTTGCACAGGATCTGTCCTTCTTATTTGTGGATGTTTCAATCAGCTGGATAGCGAGTTCCTCAGGCAAGCCTAGTGTTAGCAAGCCAGAGAATTTCAGGATACTAGTTGAAAAGGCCTTTTCACACTACAGCGCTTCACTGGGTTGCAAGAATAAGTTTGAAGATTCAGGCCTTCCAGAAAGTCAATAGTTCTCTACTGCTTGCAAGAGTCTTGGCATCGGATCTGGAAGGATGTTAAAGCTGGATGTAGAATGCTGGATCAGAGTGCTTCGCCGGAATCAGGAAAGTGAATGAATTAGTAAGTCCCTATGTGTTGTCAGCTGTCTCTATTTAGCCTTTGAAATGACATCACAAAATGGGTGTATGGGCCGGTTTAGCTAAGCCTGCCCCTGTGAGCTGGGATTGGATCAAAAATTCATCTCCGCCTTGCATTTGAGTGATTGGATCAAGGCCGGATGATGTCACATTTTATAATTTGCTTTACAGTTCTTTAGCTACTGGTCTCAAAATCAGATTTTATACTAAATACAAATTTCTACATTGGTTACTTTTACACAAATCACACACACAGATGTCATATTTTATGTAGTAGCTGTTCATCAAAATTTCACAGCTGTAGGATCGTGTTTCAACTTTCTACAGAATGTTGTCCTTTTTGCTATGAACACAATTTCCAAACTGTATGCAAACTTCCACAAATGTGTGTGTTCATCATAGGGGTGTGTTTGGAAATTTTCACAATTCTAGGATTCAGACATTTCACATAAAACCACATATATTGCCATTCCTGTCCAGAACATGCTACACGGTTCTGCCACCTCTTAAAACGTGCAGCCACAAATTAGACTAACATATATGTCCTTGGTATATTTTTCACCATTTTGAATCACAATTTATGAGTCTTTTAAAAATTGTTCTTAGTTCATGCTTAACAGCAAATGGTACACCCCTTTTCTCTCCCTTTAGTCCAGAAGCATACCCCTCCTTGTTTGTTCCTTCCAGGAGCCCTTTATGACCCTCTCACACCTCCGTTTCCTGGGCTGAAGGGCCTGCTATTGTTCATTCTCTTTCTGTAGACAAGAGTCTGGGTTAACCCACAATTAAAACCTCCCTGTGAGTTTCAGCTGAGAGGATAGCTGTAACGCTCACCTGATTCCCGCAGAGGCGCCGGTCTTGACTGGGTGAATGCCGTATCTTCAAAGGTGATGTGTAACACACGGTTGGCTCTTTGGGCTGGACCTCTGTGCGCTGTATGTCTGACTCGAAGAGTAAGATGTCTGCAGATAGAAAATATGGGATTAATGAACTGGGGTTATTGGGTGCCTCTCTCCTCTTCCCTTTCTCTTCTCCTGTAGAACCCCAAAGGTTAACGCCCTCACCTTAGGTAAGTGAACGCCGAACTCTCCATCTGCCTCGGGGCAGGGTGCCGTAACCAGTTTCTTCACTGGATAAGGGTGCAGGCCTCTTGACCTCAGAGGACTGCTGTCCGTCGTTAACTGCACGAACGGTAAGTTCTGGGCACTTCAAATGTCTTAAAAGTCTTTTGTAATGATATCCCTTGTTTTGCAGGGTTCCGGCGATGGCGGATGGTGGGCTGATGAGAGTTGAGGATCGAACCCGCGTGAGGAATAGAAGCGCCTGGAAGCACGTAAGTAAGCGCTTGTAGCCTGCTTCACGATGCGCACTAACTGTCCCTTTTATCTTGCAGGTACAAGTTCAGAGCTTTAGAGAAGCTGAAGGGTGCTGGAATACCCACTGGATTCGGCGTGGGAAGGAGTAATGGCACGTGAGTAATAAAGTTGCCCAATGTCTTTAAACGCACCTTCTTTTGTCTTTCAGATGCGGGATGCAGCGCCGAAGGCCTCCGGAGCGTGCGAAGAGCTGGTAAGCTTTTGTCTTTCAGATGCCGGAATGCAGTGCGAAGACCTCCGGAGCCTGCGAAGAGTAGGTAAGCCTTTGTCTTTCAGATGCCGGAATGCAGGGCGAGGCGTTGGTGACAGCCGATGGACCAGGTAAGAGATGCGCTGCCACTGAAGACCGTAGTGCTAACCTGTTCTTTCTTTGTCTTTACAGGTGCTGCTGAAGACTGGATTCCAGGATGGTAAGCCTTTGTTCCCTTAGGCCCAGGATCAGAAGTAGAAGACACGATGAGCGTTCTGCTGCAGAGAATGCAGAATAACGCAAAGCAGGATTCATCCATCGGGTGTGGTTTAAATAGCCTCCTGTAGTGCTTAGGTGTCTCCTTCCACAGCCACGCCTAGGTAAGAAAAGAGTTCCTGCTTTCCAGAAGAGTTCCAGTGTTCTGAACCTAGGGAGTGGCTCCTGCCCCACCCAACAGGAAAAGTAGTCCCAAACAGAAGAGGATCAGGGGTTCAACTGGCAGGTAAGTAAGCAGCATGGTCTGCTGCAGGTAAGTCCACCCAAGCATTATGAGCCCGGCGCTTCCAGCGCTGGGACTGGGCATCTTTATGAGCCTGGTGCCACTGGCGCCAGGACAGGGTCCAAAAGGTCCCAATTGGGACTGGCTGGCACTCGGAACCGGGGTTATGGGTCTGCTTCCAAGGGAGTCGGGCAAGTCCTGATCTTTTGGAAGCAGAGATCATGACAGCACCCCCCCTCAAGGCCCCTCCCAAACCGGGCTTCTCCGGGGGTTTGGGCTTGTTCGGAAATGTTCGATGAAATCTTTTGATTAGATGAGGCGCGTGGACATATTCTGCAGGTTCCCAGGATCTTTCTTGGGGACCGTAGCCTTTCCAGTCAATCAGGTAAAATAGTTTAGATTTGGAGATCTTGGAATCCAGGATGCTTTTGACTTCAAACTCGAGTTCTCCATCAACTAGAATAGGTTTTGGAGATGTAGTTAGTCGGGTTTGGGGTTGCACGGGTTTTAATAGAGAGACGTGGAAGACCGGATATATCTTCATGTGAGGGGGCAAGTCCAACTTGACCGCTACTGGATTTACTATGGTAGTGATGGAATAGGGACCAAGGTATCTTGGGTTGAATGTGCGTGGTCCTTTTAGAGGTAGATATTTGGTGGATAACCAGACTTGATCTCCTACTTGATATTGGGGGGCTTCCTTCTGATGTTGGTCTGCTCCTTTCTTGTATTGTTCTTTAGCCCTTTGAAGGTGAGAAACGGCTTCCTTAAAGGCTTGGGTGATTGTAGAATGCAGGTGGTCTACTGCTGGTGTTCCAAGATCTTGGAGTGGATCTAACTCCGAGGTTCGAGGGTGACTACCGTATAAAAGAAAAAACGGGGTCTTCCCAGTTCCCGAGTGGAGTTATTGTAGGCATATTCGGCTATCCAAAGGATATCTTTCCAAGTTTTTTCAGTTTGTTGTAGCATGCAGCGCAAATACTGTTCCAGAGTTTGATTGGTCCTCTCGGTTTGTCCGTCGGTTTGAGGGTGGTGGCTGGTCGAAAGTCTCACATCAATTTGAGCCGACCGACAGCAACTTCGCCAAAAATGAGAAATAAATTGACTACCTCGATCCGAAATTAGAACTGAAGGAAAACCGTGCAGTCGGACGATGTTTTCGAGAAATTCTCGGGCCAGAGTTGCTGCTGTTGGTAAGCCTTTGAGTGGAATGAAATGCGCCATCTTGGAGAATAGGTCCACGATTACTAGGATCGTATTGTATCCGGAGCATGGAGGGAGATCGGTGATGAAGTCCATAGAAAGCGTATGCCAAGGGCGAGGCGGGATGTCAATAGGGCGTAAGAGGCCGGCTGGTTTTTCCTTTTGACTCTTGTTTTGGGCGCATACTCCACAGGACATTATAAAGTCTCTGATATCTTTTTTCCAAGACGGCCACCAGAAGTAGCGCTTGATCTTTTCCGAGGTCTTGGTCATACCAGGATGTCCTTCCATTAAAGAATCGTGATAACAAGAGATTACCTTTTTCTGTAAATCTGTGCTGGGCAGGTATAACCGTTCTTGGAAATATAATAGGTTGTCCTTCACCGTAAAGTCCTTTCCCTGCAGATGCCAATTCTGTATGTCTGCTGGAGTTACCAGTAGCCTGGCTTTATCCTTAACTTCCTCTATGGATTGTGTGGCGATTACACCTAGAATTCTTTGTTCGGGAATGATAGGTACAGGTTTAGGATTGATCAAATGTTCTTCCAATCCCATCCGAGAAAGGGCATCAGCTTTACCGTTTTTTGTACCAGGTCGATAGGTAATTATGAAGTCAAACTCGGCAAAGAATAGTGCCCAACGGAGTTGCCTAGAGGATTGAGCTTTTGCGGTTTTCAAATATTGCAGGTTTCGGTGATCTGTAATCACAGTAACGGTGTGTCGGGCCCCCAGAAGATAATGCCACCAAGCCTTAAAGGCGGACTTGATAGCTAGAAGTTCCTTATCAGTAATAGTGTAATTGATTTCAGGAGGCGAGAATTTGCGGGACCAAAATGCCACGGGATGCAACTGATTGGTTACTGGGTCCTTTTGTGATAGAACTGCCCCCATGGCAAGGCTCGAAGCATCAGTTTCAGCGATGTAGGGGAGTTCTGGGCGAGGATGTTTTAAGATCGGTGCAGAGATAAATATAGTCTTCAAATTCTGGAAAGCTTGTTCCGCCTCGGTAGACCATTCAAAACGTTTGTTTTTCTTTAACAAGGCGGTGATGGGCTGGACTATTCGAGAGAATTCGGGGATAAACCTGCAGTAAAAGTTAGCGAAGCCTAACATGCTTTGAACACCTTTTACGGAGGATGGCGATGGCCATTTGAGAATTGCATCGACCTTCTTTGAATCCATACGCACTCCGCTAGGTGATAATATGAATCCCAAGAATTCAACTTCAGTCACGTTGAAAACACATTTTTCCAACTTAGCGAAAAGTTTGTGTTGACGCAATCTCTCGAGGACCATTTTCACGTGTTTCCGATGTTCAGTTTCCGATGAAGAATAAACGAGGATGTCGTCAATGTAAACAACAACACACACATCTATGAGCTCTCTGAGGACATCGTTCATAAAATATTGAAAGGCGGCCGGGGCATTGCAAAGTCCGAAGGGCATGAGCTGATATTCAAATAGCCCATACTTGGTGCGGAAGGCCGTCTTCCATTAATCGCCCTCTTTTACTCGTACCAAGTGGTAGGCTCCTCTAAGATCCAACTTTGTATATATGCATGCTTTTCTGACTTGGTCCAGGAGTTCAGGGATCAAAGGTAACGGATATCTATTCTTAACGGTGATCTGGTTCAGGGCGCGATAATCTATACAAGTTCTAAGGTCCCCTTCTTTTTTTGGAACGAAGAACAAAGCTGAGGAAGCAGGGGACTTGGAAGGACGAATAAACCCATTCGCTAGGTATTGATCCAGGTATTGTCGGAGGTGAAGATTCTCAGGCTCGGTGAGGGCATAAATTCTACTACAAGGAGGAGTAGATCCAGGTATCAGGTCTATCTGGCAGTCATAAGACCTATGAGGAGGTAGAGAGTTAGCCTGATCCTTCCGGAAAACATCTTGGAATTCTAGGTATTCAGGAGGTAACTGGGGAGCCTCCGAGGAAATTGCTGCCAGTGCAACACCAGGTCGAGGGTGACAAGTAGAGACACATTCTGGAAACTGAACCGTTCTTGCTCGCCAATCGATCTGAGGATTGTGCTTCTCTAACCAAGGAATTCCTAGAATAATCTGGAACTGAGGGGCCTTGATCACATCGAACACGATCTTCTCATGGTGTCCATCTTGACTTACTAGCGTCACTTCTTGGGTGGTATGCGTTACTGGTCCGGAGGCTATCTCCGTACCATCCACCGTAGTAATGACGTCCTTTACAGCCTTTGGACAAAGAGTCAGATTCATCCTCAAAACCATTTCATGATCCACATAATTGCCGATGGCACCGCTGTCGACGTAAGCTTCAATCGCATGTAATCGATCCGGATGTTCAGGGCTAATGAGGACCATAGGTATCACGAAATGCGAGGTCACGGAACTGGTTTTAACGCTCGGCAAGAGGACCTCTATTCTTGTCAGGCGAGGTCGTTTCCCTGCTCAGAGTTTGTGACCCTGGTAACTGCAGCTCCTACTGCCTTCTTGGCTGGTTTCACCGGACAGTCTCGAAGAAAGTGCCCCGAGTTTCCGCAATAGAGGCATAATTGCAGCTGTTTTCTCCTTTCCCGCTCCTTTTGTGTTAGTGGTCCTTTCAGGCCCCCTATTGCATGGGTTCCCCGGAGTCTACTCCTTTGGTAGGAGTTGGTGGTTTGGAAAATACTCGAGCATCAAACTTGGAACGATCGGCCTTCCTGTTCTGCAGTCTGTGGTCAATTTGAACGACTAAGTCAATATAGTGCGAACAGTCTTGCGGGGGATTCACTACTTGGGCTAACACATCTTTGAGCTCTCCACTTAGACCTCTATAAAACAGCGTAATCCTTTTGTCCTCAGGCCATCGAGTTTCCACTATCAGTCTGTTGAAAGACGCAATATAAGCCAAAAGGTCTTGATTACCCTGTCGCAATGAAAGGAGCTCATTGTCCAAGGCCTGCCCCAGTGAATGTCTTGCAAACAGTTTTTCCATACTGAGCTGAAAAGCTTGAAAATCATGGAGAACTGGATCATCTTGATTAACTAGAGGGATCGACCAGTCTGCCGCATTGCCACTAAGGTACGAAAGCACGAAAGCTACCTTAGCTTGATCAGTTGGAAAGGCTGCTGGCCGGCATAAGAAGTGCAACCGGCACTGATTAATAAATACTGCAAACCTCTTTGGGTCACCAGAAAATCGTTCGGGCGGAGCCAGAGGTACATTCCCAGGTAGGTTGATCTGCACTGGGTTCGTAAAGGATGTTGAAGGAAGATTTGCCCCTGATGCGGGTAAGGAGTTTGTCCGGCTTGTGACTGTAGCAATTGTCTAGCGAGATCGTCTGTTCGCTCCTTGGAAATAATCAGTTCCCTTCTTAGAGCATTCGTTTCCTGACGGGCTGCATGCACTTCTGCTCTTAGTTCCCCAAGTAACTGGGCTAGCTGGTCGGTATCCGAGGTTTCCATAGCGCCTGGGTGGGAGTTTTGCGGTAGGCTTTGCGTTCTGTAACGCTCACCTGATTCCCGCAGAGGCGCCGGTCTTCACTGGGTGAATGCCGTATCTTCAAAGGTGATGTGTAACACACGGTTGGCTCTTTGGGCTGGACTTCTTTGCGCTGTATGTCTGACTCGAAGAGTAAGATGTCTGCAGATAGAAAATATGGGATTAATGAACTGGGGTTATTGGGTGCCTCTCTCCTCTTCCCTTTCTCTTCTCCTGTAGAACCCCAAAGGTTAACGCTCTCACCTTAGGTAAGTGAACGCCGAACTCTCCATCTGCCTCGGGGCAGGGTGCCGTAACCAGTTTCTTCACTGGATAAGGGTGCAGGCCTCTTGACCTCAGAGGACTGCTGTCCGTCGTTAACTGCACGAACGGTAAGTTCTGGGCACTTCAAATGTCTTAAAAGTCTTTTGTAATGATATCCCTTGTTTTGCAGGGTTCCGGTGATGGCGGATGGCGGGCTGATGAGAGTTGAGGATCGAACCCGCGTGAGGAATAGAAGCGCCTGGAAGCACGTAAGTAAGCGCTTGTAGCCTGCTTCACGATGCGCACTAACTGTCCCTTTTATCTTGCAGGTACAAGTTCGGAGCTTTAGAGAAGCTGAAGGGTGCTGGAATACCCACTGGATTCGGCGTGGGAAGGAGTAATGGCACGTGAGTAATAAAGTTGCCCAATGTCTTTAAACGCACCTTCTTTTGTCTTTCAGATGCGGGATGCAGCGCCGAAGGCCTCCGGAGCATGCGAAGAGCTGGTAAGCTTTTGTCTTTCAGATGCCGGAATGCAGTGCGAAGACCTCCGGAGCCTGCGAAGAGTAGGTAAGCCTTTGTCTTTCAGATGCCGGAATGCAGCGCGAGGCGTTGGTGACAGCCGATGGACCAGGTAAGAGATGCGCTGCCGCTGAAGACCGTAGTGCTAACCTGTTCTTTCTTTGTCTTTACAGGTGCTGCTGAAGACTGGATTCCAGGATGGTAAGCCTTTGTTCCCTTAGGCCCAGGATCAGAAGCAGAAGACACGATGAGCGTTCTGCTGCAGAGAATGCAGAATAACGCAAAGCAGGATTCATCCATCGGGTGTGGTTTAAATAGCCTCCTGTAGTGCTTAGGTGTCTCCTTCCACAGCCACGCCTAGGTAAGAAAAGAGTTCCTGCTTTCCAGAAGAGTTCCAGTGTTCTGAACCTAGGGAGTGGCTCCTGCCCCACCCAACAGGAAAAGTAGTCCCAAACAGAAGAGGATCAGGGGTTCAACTGGCAGGTAAGTAAGCAGCATGGTCTGCTGCAGGTAAGTCCACCCAAGCATTATGAGCCCGGCGCTTCCAGCGCTGGGACTGGGCATCTTTATGAGCCTGGTGCCACTGGTGCCAGGACAGGGTCCAAAAGGTCCCAATTGGGACTGGCTGGCACTCGGAACCGGGGTTATGGGTCTGCTTCCAAGGGAGTCGGGCAAGTCCTGATCTTTTGGAAGCAGAGATCATGACAATAGCCCTCCTCTTGGGAGAAACCTGTTTGTCCACTTCCAAAGGGTTGCAGCTCAGCCAAGCTTCTTTATTCTTAATTAAAATCCAGGAAACACCACATTTGTTGCATCAAACATAAATACATTACTTTCTTAGCTTTAACTCTGTGGGATAAAAAGCAACTGAGATCTGTATTCTTTTTAACCACAATCCTTTTTATGTTTGCTGATCTGGCAGACTTCCTAGTTTAGATCACTTTAAAGTTTCATCAGTAACTCATCTGACAGCTGTCATTCAAGTCGCCCAGGGTACTGCACCCAGTTTCTGACAGGGGCTGTCAGTTTACAGACAATCCAGTTTTTCTGAAGAAATGTTTTGCTCTTCACCTTAGGACTTTGTATGTTCACAATGCTTCATAAAATTACATGAATTTTAGCGCCGAGCAAGATTTTGGATGTTGGGAAGTGTTGTGTTATAGGCATTTTGGAGTTTTTAGCACCAAAGCAAATGTCATTTGTAGGCACATTTTGGAGTTTTATTTACAAAGCACTGCTTCTCTCTCTGCACTCTGTTTGCTGGTCATGGAGCCCACTGCCACATTTTCTGCAGGGTGTGCTCTATTCCACCACACATACACCATGGGTGGCAGATTGTGCATCCATCTTTTTGTTGTGCTGCAGCACACAGTTTTTTGTAGGTTTTTGTAGGTTTTTGGCATGCACAAGAGTGTTGCCGCCATTGTTGCAGTTCCTTGCACCATACTATCAGGGTGATGCCGCATAGCATAGTGGAGTGGGACAATACATCCCACAGGACTATGTTGGGTAAATAAGTTAAGGGAGCATAGGGAAAGAAGAATGAAGGCTAGGAAGAGCTAATGGATAGGTGAGGGTTTTTTTTTTTTGTGGCTTGTTTTTGCATTTTCCAAATTATACGCTTTTGCATAAGCATGTTCTTTTCACACTCTCACTAAGCTTCTCATTGCAGGCACAGGTTATTTCATGCCCTTTCAATTGGTTCATCTACCGTGGCTAATAGAGTTAAAACCCCTTGCCAATAACAGTTTAAAAGTAGTGGTAACAATTACTCAAAAAAAACAAATACAAGAGTCATACTGTTAGCGTCTCAATAGTTTTATTAGTGCTTTGCTTTAATGCCTAGCGCTAAAATGTGCTATGGACTTTCGTGTGATCCGGAGTTTTAATCATTTCAGATTCTCTGGTATTCAAGTTGTGGGTAGTGACAATTTAAAATGTAAGTACTCATCTGTGCTTGACTGTGGGATGTCAAGATAAGTGGGAATATCCAACTGGTTTCTTCCGCATTATGGTGCCCCTAGCGACATTTGGGGATGGGGGCTGCACAAATTAACCCCCAATCAGGTTGCTAGGACCTTTCTTTGATTGTGCCGTGCTGGTGTAGGGTGTTTCTGAAGGAGCACTGTAGTTGGTGTGTTGCCTCTCCAGTGTCCTATTAGTGGCAAGCTCGGACATGACATGTTCTTTAGCCCCCATCTTAAAAAATGACTGTCACATAGGACTGCTGAGAAATACCATCCTCTCTCTCACTGTGGAACCTCATTCTTGCCAGCCAACATGGCAGCCATTCAAAGGTTTGCCTCGTTCCCACAAATGTTCTTCAGGCTATGTCCCTTCCCATGGAACAATTGCAGTATCCAGTGCGGAACCCCCCCCCCAAGGTGGTGCTCAGAGGAACGTGGTGGGCTTTACCGTTGAATTTCCTGATTGGGACTCTGGTGGGGGACTTGGGCTTGGGGCTTTCTTGTGGTGGTGACAACCCTAGCTCTGGTGCAGGTCCTGACAGCCAAGAGCATTGCTCATGCCAATCGTAATGGTAGTGAACTTGGGAAACACTTGGTGGTTTCTGAGGAGATAAGGTTTTGGGTAAGGGTTAGGGTTGGGTGCCATTTCACTGAGGTTTATCATAGGTGCGCTCCTCTCTTGCTGCCATCAGCTATTTGGCTTAACTTATTTCCAGAACTTACACTGGCCATGAGATGGATGCTGGCCATTGTGGTTCTTTTCATTGTGGCCTTTTTTTGTTCAGGGTTTGCAAGTAGGAATGGGTGCATTATCTGCAGCAGAATTAGAAGTGGACAATTTCACCGCATCCACTTCCACCTGCCTGCCCAAATCAAACTGTGTGATGCACAAGCCTTTCAAGGAATTAGGAGGCTGGGATGTTTAAGATGCTGTGTCTGATTGGAATGACAGTCATTTTTGGTAATTAGTGCATACAGAATTTTCCGGCCCCATGATTTGCCGAAATATTCATGTGCATGGTCCACCGTCTGCTCTCTGATTAGGCACATTCCACCCAATCATAGAACACGTGAGGGCTACCACCTAGAATTCCATAGTCTGAAAGTGGATGGCACAATACCTGCCCATTCCGCAGTTTGCTTCCATCGTCCTATGGACAACATTTTTATCTATCCATATTTGCACTTAGTACAATGTATGGGTGCGACTTTGCATGCATTGGTTGCATGTATTGGATGGTGGAAGGACAAGATTTCAATTTGAACAATGGTGTTGAGTTGGTTGGTGTATGCCTAGGCAACGGAGAACCACAGTGTGCTTGGTGCATCTGATCTAGAATGGTACCTGAGCGCATCAGGTGATTGTAGGGTTATTGCACACACCACCCTGCTGTCATTCGATGATATCTTGATAGCTAGAAGGAGGTACATTGCCAACCTTCTGCTCATCAATGTTTGTGCTTGTTGGTCACCAGAAAATGTCAGTTACCCTTGCCACAAATGTCTTTCAATGCTCTAGTTTGATCTATTTTATTTATGTCCTTGGGCTTTTTCCTGCTATTGGAGGGCAATTTCAACAGACATTCTGTTCAGTTTATTTTCAGAGAGATCAGGCAGACACCAAGAAAGGGATGTCCTTTTTTTGGATGCATAGGGAAGATGTGAGCTCTATATTCTGTACCTTCCCCTGCACATTTCAGGAGAGAATGTATTGTACTTTTAACGTGTATGCCTTGTTTGTGCCTGGTACTGCATTATGGGCAAAGGTTCTGCACATAAGGCATGATACCTCTTTTGCAGGATCTCCAGGATACATTACAGTGTAGCCGGACATCTTGCTGATGGCCAATTTTAAAGTTATGTTGAAAGAGAAAGAGTCTTCTTTGATGCCGAAAAGGCTGAGGAACTACTGAAGACGATTTTAGAGTCATGGCAAAAGAGGGCAATGGCTCAAGGGATGAGGGGAGTCAATCTGAGTGCCAGTGGTTGTAATTTTACAAATAAGGTTGTACATTTTCTGTTTAAGTGATTTGTTTCAAAGCACTACTGCAATTTTTTGATAACAGTCTCATTTCTTGCCTGTAGTGGTAGTCCATGGTAGTTGTCTTGTTATGTAATTGAGGCAATAACAATGAGTGGCACAAGGGGCCAAAATGAGTAAACACTAAATAGTTCCCACAGTATGGAATATCATAGGCAGTTAGGTAGAGAAAGGCAAAATGTGTTGGAAAATTAGTTTCATTTGCTTTCAATGTGGCTAGAGATGGGAGTTTGTTGGGGAGGGATATTCTGCTATATGGAAAAAAAGGCCTCAGACATGTACCACAACAGAAGTTCATATTAGAAAACAAGAACCTTGTGTGATTAAGTAATCAACAGATGACTCTAGTCATGAATATGGTTCAAGAGATATATATTATCTTTCACAACAGATAGGGTGAGGAAAATGCATTTAGGGTCTGTAGCACCCACTCTACAAATAACACACACTACTAATACTAAAGGTGCCAGGTTGGACCACTCAATGTAAAACAGGAGGCTACCTATGGGGCAGAAGGCTACTCTTTCACTTGCTAACTTATATACATTTATTTCAATAATACTTTTTACACACCAGCAAGTATTTTGTCCCCCTGACATAGGGTTTTTGTGAGGCAGTGTTTCGATAACCCACCAGCCATAGTTCATCCTCCCAATGTCTTGGGTGTAGCCTTCAACAGGCTTTCTCCTTCTCGGTGCCTGTCAGGGTCTTAGATATTGTCCTTAGCAGGCTTTTGTTTCTTTCTCCATCTCTGTGACTGAGCTCAGGCAAGGTCTGGAATAAAGCCTTCATTATGTTTCTGGCATCTTCTCCTTTCTATCCTTCCTCTCTGGTAGGGTTTCAGCGGCTTTCTGAGATAAATCTGTTGAAGGATGGCAGACTTGTTCTGTTTCTCCTTTCTGGGCCTTTCCAGGATTCAACCTTCATTTAGGCTCTCTTGCCCTGCTCCCACTGCCTTCAAGCTGGAATCCTGGTCTCTGACACACCCTGCAGGGCCTGGTTCCCATTTATAGGGCAGCAGATTACTCTGATTAATCGATCCCTCAATACGTTGTTCCCCTGCCCTTTCAAACCATGCCCACTGGCTGGGTGTTCCCCTTCCTAATTGGGCCTCCCCAGTTGTTTGCTCTGATGTAGTAAGTATTTCCCTGTGTGTCCAATTTCACATTCCCTGTTTGATGGATTGGTTAATGATGTGTTCCAAGGTGGTGACTCCAATCTTAAAGGGTTGTGCCTGCATATGGAAGTCAAGCAGAAAGGGTCTTGCAGGCAGACGGCTTTGGGTTGGGAGCTGATTCTCTTCTAAGACCTGCTGTGGGTAAGATCGAAAACCAGAGGTGTTGTGGAGTTGCTTCTCTGCTGGGGATGAGTGGTGGGGGAGCTGGCATAGTGATTAGACTGTCGCTCGCAGAGTAGAGGATCAGCACCAGCTGCATGGAAGACTCACTTGCCCTCAGAGTCCTTAATGAATGAAGGAAGGATTCCAGCAAGAATGCTGGCCAGGCTGTTAGTTAGGACTACTTGCTATTTAACAGGACTCCGGTCCTCCTGAAAGTAATGCCTGGACTGGGCGTGCCCTCATATCACTTGACTATCTTCCCCCCACCCGACAAGAAGGTGATGAGGTGCAAGTGACACTATGGGCCTCATCACGAGTCTGGCGGTAACCTTAAATGCGGCGGTAGCGCTATTACCGCTGCATTTAAGGGTCCGCCAGATCATGGCTTTGGCAGATTTCCCCCCAGCTCTGAGCTGGGGGGAAATCTGCAGCAAAATTGCCAATTTTTGGCACGATTACCGCCGGCGGGAAATCCACCGGCAGTAATAGCACGAATTTTCCCCTTTGGGCCCAATGGGGAAAGAGGAATTACCGAATGGGCCCAATGGGTAATGGGCAACAACCCTTCCTCCAAACCTGTGATCCGGCGCTAATAGTGCCGGGGGGTTTGGCGGTAGGGCTATTAACGCCGGCGCTAATAGCAACGGCGTTACCACCCAACTCGTAATGAGGCCCTATGTCTTGATACGCTATTATAAGGAACATTTGGTGAAAGAAGAAAAAGTGAGCATGACACCCCATTAATATACTACTAATGGCAATATTCCCTGTCTTAATTGAATGAACTGCAACTACGTCATGAAAGGTGAAAAGTTAATGTTTAGAAAATTCAACATTCAGTTCCAACAATACACTGAACAGTATTAGTCATTTGTGCAAAGACTATGTGAGGAAGAACACGTGGAAATCAAAAACGAGATGCCACAAATGCAAATCACACTTCAGACAAAAATATGAAAATAACGGTGGCGCAGCATCTCCGAGAAGAGAGGCACATGATAAGGCTAATAAGATTGCACATTTTGGAAGTCGTTTCACTGCGACAAAAGTTACTTCAAAAGGTGATTATCGCAAAGAGAATCTTACTGGACTGAAAGACTGAGGGCCTGATTCTGAGCCCATGATAAAAAGTATGGGAAATTGACATCCTCCTCTCCAGTTTCCAGAACCATCATTCTGAGGTGGGTGAACATATTGGAGGGAGATGTGCTTTTCAGCAGCAAAAACTGCTAAAATCATACATTGTGAGGGATACCTGTCCTCCTGTGGCAATGAGAGTATTTCTACTAGACTGCCACTTTTCTAATTTAAGAACATTTTCTTAAACTTTCATTAAACTAGAAAAGTGGTGCTGCCGTCTAAAATATGCATTGTGTAAGTGGTTTCAACCCAGCACTCCACCTAAGTCAATGCCTAGCGTGAGATGCCCAGCTGGAACCCTTATTTATATATTTTTATGTCAAAAGTTATTTTATTTCTGGATGAAGTACCCTTATATAATGCCCCTCTTTTTGAATCCCCCGTCTCCCTGAACCAAGAAGTAGGTTGTTTTGCAAAGTTATAAGATTTGCTTGATGAATTATACAATATACATATGACACTTTTATGAATATGAATATGAACAATATCTAGATATCACACGTATTATTATTTCTACAATGATCAGCAATGGGTGATATCACAACAATCAACAATCTCTTTAATCAATAGGAGTAAGGGTGAGAAGAATAGTGCAGCAGGGAATAACTTTGTGTGGGTTCAATGAAATGCAATGATATGAAATTAATGCAGCACAGAAATAAAACTTGATATAAATTCAATCAAAAACAATGTAATCACTCTTTCCTCTGTTACTACTCAATCCCCCCTAATATGCAGTATGAAGAGATGGAATGAGGGCACACAGGTTTCAGTTTCAGTCCAATTTCCCCAGCAAGCTAAGAGAACAGGCATGATTTTAAACAGGTCAAATGCTTTTGAATGTGATCTGAAATGAATGAAAAATGCTAAAAATGGATTTTGAGTTGTTAAATGGGATTCAAAACTAGTGGATGCTGCTTTGGATAGGTTCGGGTAGACACTAGCAATGATGTTTGAATGACTGGCAGATAGGAAACTGAATTCAGAGGTTGGAAGCAAGAAATTGCAATTTTATATGGAATGAAATTGAGCCAAATGCAGAATCGCGGCAAACTTGTCAGTGTGCGAGAAATGCGATTACAGAAAACCTATAAAGATTTGGAGTGCGGTAGGATGTTAGCTTCAATTTGACATTTAAATTTCGTTCCTAGCATGTACGGTTCAAAAGTTACAGAGGTTTTAGTGAAGGTCGATTTTTCTCAGAAAAGAGTCAAGATTTGAAATGACAATTGCGCTTTTGAAGATTAGGAACAAAGATTTCTTAACACTAGGGAATCTATGGAGCCACAAGCTACACGACACCACAGCCACCGTTCCAGGGGCGCCCCCGGATGGTTTCTATCTGCCAAGACGCTTGCCTTTCTCCAGCAAATATATATTAGCGCATAGATGATTATCACTACAATTATCACAGGATTATATGGATTAGAGAAGGATTCAGGATAGACAAAAGAGATTCTACAATGCAGTTCTGGATATGTTGGAATGGGTTGGATAGGATTACCTAAAACGAAGAGATGGCTATGGACAGTTCTATGCTAAATACTCATACTATGGGTTTGGAATGGGCCCGTCAAGATCTGGTCAAAGGTTTGGACTGGAATTCGCTCTCCACTGGGCAGGTCTCAGGCGCTTGGTTCTGCTCTCAGCAAGGCACTCTGGTCTCTGCGTGGCCTCTGGTTCTGGATCTGACGGGTTGGTTCTGGGTTACAGCTCTGCTCTACTGGTTTGAATCTCTGGGTTCTAGCAAGGGTTTTTGGCCAGAAGCAGCAAAACAGCACGGCCAGCTGTTGGATTTGTAATGCCCCTTGGAGGTTTGGGGTTAAAATCAGGTTGCAAGATTTTAAAGGCCAGCTGAGAAGGGTTCAGCTTTAGGATTGGGCCTTTCTGCTTCAGAGTTCTAGAGTCTTGATATGGGTTCTTCCTGCAGAGCGCTTCACCAGTAGATCAGTTGATGAGTGAATGTGTCTGTGTGTGCCCTCAACAGTCCCTATTTATGTGTTTCCCAAGGGGGTGGGTAGGCTGATTATAATATGCTCAACCCTCTAAGAATCCGATAGGTCAGAGAATTTCCTGTCCCCTGATTTGAGAATCAACCAGAGCGTCATGATGTGTCATGATGTGTCATAGTGACACTGTGTTTATGGTTCAGAGAAAAACCCTTCCCTTTATTTCTACCCAGAAAATCTATTTTTCATAAAAAAACATATTCACAATAACACCAACTTGCTAATATTACATATTTACATCCCAAATTAAATAAGGCACGCATCCGTCAAAATCCCATCTTCTAAAGAGCTTCGGTTCACAAATGACAGTTTTTCGCGCTTTTGGTCAATTACTCAGTGTCAGTTCTGTACCAATTTTTCCACATACATGCACGTACCATCTGGGCATATTCCTGTAAAGTTTCATATTTTTAACATTATCACAACTGCTACAAAGTCCACATTTTGATAATTCTGTCTCTGAATATCGCACAGATTCCAGAGTAGTTTTAAACTGTGAGCGACATTTTCATTTTAATAACCTCTAAATTCCATATTTTTACCAGTGCGGCACAATTTTCTATAAATCTTTTTCTCAAACATATAGTTTCTTCAGTTCCCAATCCACATTTTCAGTCTAGCCCTGCCTCCAAGGCTTGGCTGAGCCAGAGATGCAACCTGAGCTTGTTCCTGCCAGGGCTGGTTTCTGTTGACGCCCCAAATTAGCATTCCCTTTCAGTTCAAGAATCCCTTTGTCTCTTAGCAGAGCTACAGGCCAAAGTCCCCCTCCCAGCTCCTTTCACACACCCCTGCCAGTTTCTCAGCAGAGCAGGGGGGAAGATTCCTTTGTTGGGTAGAAGGTGTGGAATGTCTTTGAAGCTCAGTGTGGCTAACTTTACTCACTTTTAAAACAGTGTTTAAATAGTCTAGCATCTGACACAGGTGAGCAGCGGTGTTGCGCCCATTTTTAAAATATTTTTCCAAGCAAGCATCCTTCAATGTGGATTTTCTTCTGATAAATGTACTTCTGATGACATCGTACTTAGGTGGATTCTTGAAGTAAAGTGATGTTTAACAACCCAACAAGGAGGTTGGATCTTTTGTGAGGTTTGGGAACCATGATTTTTTGCAAATTTAACAGCCAAGAAAAACGGATTTTCAAACAGCTCTGTGTTTCTCTTGCCATGCAGGACTGCTTTTTCTCAAATAGTTTCATCTTCCTCTGTGGGCAGCCAAATGATCGGTTTTGGCAGTGGTCTCCTGTGTTACCACTGACATAGGCAAAAGTGGATTGGCGGCCTATTGTTCAGGTTTTCCTGCGCACTTCTGGGTGATTTTTAGCACGCATAATGCTTTCCGGTGGTCATTCTGATGTTCCTAATGCACACAGTGCACAGTAATGTTGCAGGGCCTGGACTAGTGGGTTAAAACATCCCACAAGCGTTGATAAGGGAGAAAGTGTGCAGTGAAGTTTAATGGCACCTCAAAGGTGCTGTATTTGTACTCCTTTTTCTGTCGTGCAAAACCAGTGCTGCTGGGAGGACAACGCCCTCCATTTGGCTGTTGCCAAGCCGTAAATCAGACATATCCAAAGGCAGAGGCTATCATGTCCCTGCACCAAATTCTTTATTAATCAGAATATGGTGCTTGTAAGTAAAGTGTTCCTCCTTCATGTAGTAACACTTTCCTACATTTGCACACACCTCAGAATCAGCCCCTGAGTGTGGTTCTCCCAGGGGGCGGCAGCGGAAATATCACAACAACTTGCCATGTTTTCTTTGAATGAAATAACATCAGAGCTGGGTATACAAAACAGTGGTGTGCAACATTTTAAAATATTTTTTTATCTATAGGCATTACCCGTCGGCATGCACCTTAAACTAGGTAGACTTATGGTGGCCAAGTCAGCGTTATGAATGATGCAGTTGTCTTTTCGTCATCTGATTGAGGATATGTCATTTGGAACTTTGGGGGGTAAACTATTTCTTTTGTGGCAGTAAAGGGTATGCCTTCCTATAACAGTCCACGCTTCTGCACAAATGCAGCTAGAGGGAGTCATGCTTAACATTAGTGGTAGTTCATTATTTATAATCATACATGATTGCGCAACAATCTTTCAGACACTACTTGCTTGACTCAATCATAAAATAAGCCCTATCTTAAAACGTTGTTTTGTTTAAAATAAGAACAACCCAGTGGAAGGTATTCTTTAAAATATAGTTTGGAGAAGGAAAAAAAAGACTATTGGGTTAGTGTAGAAGTTAGATAGGCGCTATATATTATGAAGGATAGAAACGTCACAGGGAGAGTAAAGTACAGCGTATAGGTTACGCTTTAGAGAAAGAATGGTAGATTACTGCGCTCAACATTTTGCTGCCTTTATATGTGGGGGGTGGGTTAAGGAGAATAATTAAGGTAGGGGATTTAACAGGGGGCTGCAGGGGACCCCCCACACATATATGCATCAAAATGCACCTTACAGAAAAAGAAATTGGCAACATCTCCTACGGCCAAACATTTTCGAGCAAATCAAACCAAACCTAAAGGGAGATTATAAGCTAGACCTTAACCTATAAAAGAACCTAAAGAGGGGTATGAGGAAGAAGGATCGAAGTACAAGGTTCATCATGTCATAATTGAGATACATTTTTAAAATCTTTAACTGAACACATACACACACACACACTCACTATATTCTGTGTGACATCGTACATACAGCCCCGTCAAGATATGACAATGACTCCCCTATAAACAAACAAGACGCACGCTTGCAAGTTTGAGACAGCTTCTCGTCTTTACACACGGAAGTCACACAAGAGTCACCTTGTCATTCCTTACTTGACAGAGGCAGCAGTCCCCTGTACACTGTAAACCCATGCAGCATAGGAGGGTATCACATAGCATATTTACTATAATTCAGCGGATAACCGAATAGTTAAGCAAGTATGCGGCCAAAGCCGAACAGTTGCTTTATTTAATGAATCATGCTCTAGCCTTGACAAAAAACACTTATTTAAAATAAAAAGGAAAGCACTCTTTTAAATGTCTTCCGTGTTTCTTTTACGTCTTTCCATGTTTATCCACATATAATTATTTATAGCAAATAAATTAGAAAAGAATAGATTAACAAAAAAGCAGGGACAAAATGTACAGGAGGATGTTGCATTTTCAAAATTAGTGCTGCTCAAAGAGGCAAGCTTCAGAAATGCTTAAGTGCTAGGTTTCAATGAACAAAACGATTAATGCAATTTTCATTTGACATTTCGAATCGCAACATTGTAATCTCTTGCGAGTTGGAAAGTAGCTTAGGCGGAAAGTGAGTTTCCAGCATTCTGTGAAGCACAAGTAGAACTGGGGGCAGGGCAGAAGACGAGAGCACATGCGGATTGAGTGGACCCCCTTACTCATCGGCCAAACGAGGGAGAGGACTTTCTCACAGAGGCCAGTAGGGTTGGAGCAGGGTCATAACCGAAACTGCCCAAATCCTACAAGCCCTTAAATGGCTCTTGCCTGTTGTGCAATTGCTCAATTCCACCAGATCACAAATGACATCCACTTACCCGATCTCCTTCCCCCTAGAGTAGGTGCCCGCATAATTTAGGCGGGGGGGGGTGGGGGCTCATTCGGCCTGACATGTAACTGACTACCTCTGCTGATCTCCACTACTAGTTATGAATTTTGAAGTTCTTCTGTAGCAATTTCCCACAGGAACAATAACTGCTTACCTTTTCATACTCACTACTCCTTCTCTCCAATACCAATATGCAAACTGAAGCTGCCAGACAATGGTTCATTTGATTCCCTTTTGCAATCTCCATGCCATATTTGCCTCTCTGAGTTGTTACATTCCATTCAAACAAGAAGAGAAAGGATTCAGCAGGAGCTGAAAAGCAAGAATTATTTGGCTGAATCTGAATAGCTTTTTTCTGCCAGAGTTCGGCTGAATACCTTCTCAAAGCCAAGGGTTGGTACACCCGCAAATGCAGACAAAGCTATCATTCAACACTCACAGTCCTGAATAGTAAAATGTATACGGCTAGAAAATATTTTCAAAAGAGAGTGGCACATAAATAGAAGAGTGGAGCTGATACCAAACAATGAGGGGTAGGTGCATGATGGACATCACATCGATGGCATGGTGCGCCTGTAAACAGATTTTGCCACAATGCAAAAATAAGCATTGGCAATGACCTCAGTTTGGGTTTTTGTGTAGCTAGGGGAAAGGCACTTGACAAGCACTGCCATGGTGGTATTATCTGGTCATGGATGGTAGTAGGTGGATAATGGTACAACTACCCCCTACACCGAATGTTTTGGCTGCCTCCATGACCATCAGTCTGGCTTCAGAGCAGTCAGAGGCACGGAAACTGCTCTCCTGAACACGTGTGAAGATCTGTTCTCTAACCACAACTCCAACTCTCCCTCTGTCCTCATCCTCCTTGACCTTCCTCTGCTTTCAACATGGACAGTCACGCCACCCTGATCAACTGACTCCAGGTGAACCTGGGCATCACAGATCAAGCCCTGGTATGGATGACCTCCTTCCTCCTGGATCGTCCATCCCAGGTCCAACTTGGGTGCTTTCTCTTCTCCACCTCTTTCTCCACAAGGGGTGTTGGCTCTATCCTCTCACCCTGGCTCTTCAATGTGTACCTGGCCCCTTTTGGCCCACTTGATCTCCTCCTTCTCTTCTAACTTTTAGTGTTATGCGGATGACACTCATCTCTCTTTCAGGCTTCCCTTAGCCTCCTCTCCTCCCTTGCTCATTCCGACTGCCTATCCGTGATTCAGGTTTGTTGCACCTCCAACGATCTTTGCCTTAATGCCACTAAGATGAAGATCCTTCTCATTGGGACCCCTGCTCCCACTTTCCCTCTCTCACTATGGCCACCCTGCTTGAGTTCTCTTCCCTCGTCTTCCTATGAGGCAAAAATCCTTGGCGTCATCTTCGACTCCACTCTTTCCTTCTCTCCTCACATCACAGACCTTGCCAAAAAGGCCCACTTCCAGCTTCACCGCCTTAGAGGTATTCTACTTTTTCTCACTTTCCCTCAGAAGCTCACTGTCTCTAGAGCCCTGGTTCTCTCCAGGCTGGACTACTGCAACAACCTCCTTCTCAATCTGCCTACCTCTACTGTTCGCCCCCCAGAAAAGGACAGTAAGACTTATCCTTGGCTTCAAGCCCAGGCACTGTATCGCTCCAATCCTGAAAGCACTCCACTGGCTCCCAGTGGCTGCACGGATCAAGTTCAAGACCCTCTGCATCGCCCACAAGGGTTTCTAGGGTATGGAGCCACACTACATCCAACTCTCTCCTCCAAAATACCTTCCTTCTATAGCCCTTCACTCTGCTACCTCCAACTCTCTGAAGGTCAGAAGCTTCTCCAAGCAGAGAGTGGGGGGTAGATCTCTCCTCTGCAGGTGTCTTCTTCTGGAATGGCCTCCCTGCCCCTCTCAGACTTGAGCCGCACCACCTGAAGTTCAGGTAGCAGCTCAAGACCCTCCTTTTCTCCTCTGCCTTCTCCTCTGATGCTCCGACTGGTTTACTTGGTTCCCTCAGAGTTTCACTGGGTACCAGGCTCCTCCATGGCCAGTCTTCCTTTGCACTACCTCCTGGCCTACTGCGCACTTAGGGTCCCTAACTGTAACCTCTACAGTCCTGCTGCCTCCTTGCACTTACCCAGAGCTGTGCTGCCCTGGCTGCACTTATTCAGAGGCATGCTTCTCTGATCACACTTCCCCCTTTCTTTTCCCTTGCACTTCTGCCTCCACCTTGCCCTTGCACTTCTATTGTCACACTCGCACGATCCAAATGACACATGGCCTAGTTGGATTGTACAGGCGTGTTATGATATGATATCATACATGGGCATCTAATAGCAGTGCCTAAAATGTATACACAAGCCAAAACAGTTGGCTTTGCCAATGCTTGGTTTTAACAGGACTTCAATGATGGACACTCAGAGAGCTTATACATTGAGTTACTGAAGCCAGACCTGGTAAGACATTGTTATTACACCAGTAGTGGGTTTAAGACTCCAATTAAGTTATTAACTCTCAGAAGACTGCTTTAAAAAATACTGGCCAGCTCTTCGAGAGCGAAGTTTGATGATATGTTGTGATTAAAGCAAGCTCAAAGAGTTCCCGTGAGGATGTGGTTTGGGTGGGGATGGGCAGGAACTGGGTGGGAATGGCCATAGGGATTAGCACGTAATGGGTGGGTAAATAACCAAACAACACATACAGGCTCTGTGTTCCTGCTCATATACCATTTCTCCATATCACAAGGGACACCTAATAGCCCATACTAACCAGCCAACGGATATGACCGTATCTTGCCATAAAGCTCGGCTCATAACAAGCATAAACATGAATGCAGTGTGCATGTGTACACCAACACTGATAAATGTACTGGTTAGTGTGAACATCTGCCAGACAAACCATGACACAGTCTGCGTATCGTCACCTGCGCTTAAACTTTAAGTGAAAAGTGTGTACACATTAAAATATAAAAAGCATGAACATTGTGTGTGTATATCCGAATTGAAACACATGTTTATGAATAAGGTGTGTGCAAGCCTTCATTGTAAACAATAACAATTTGTAATTATGTGATTTTAAAGGCTATAAGAATATCACCTGTAACTATGTAAGGCAAATGCTTGTAAAAATACCTGTGACATGAAGAAACGAAATACTTGTGATGACTCTAGTAACCTTTGTGTCAAGCATGAACAACTAACCTCTCATGTCTTTTAAATGAGAATCTGTCCATAAATAAAGGAAATATTAAAGATTTAATGGATTTTGTTGGTGGCCATTTTAATGACATCATCAATCCTACACACCACGCACCATAGAGTGAAACCATGGACATTATTAATCAATTGGTGCTTTCTGATGACACAAAACCAGTTCCACCTTTTCTTCATTGAAACTGCCACAAACCTGTCTATTTTCCCCTGCTGCTGACATTTCTTGCGTAACGCTGGGACGCTGCATTAAGCTTTTAAATTCAACAGCAGGTCAGTAAGTCTAGTTAAACAGTGCTTACTCGCAGAAGGAGACTATAGATGACACATTTGTTACTTCAGCTAGTTTCTTTTCCTGTAATTTTTGGACATGTGCCAATATTATACAGAGGCTTCAAATTAATGAGGACACCCACTTTGGTCGCACTTATGCTGACGGTAAACTCTACATATGTAAGCAATATGTAATCCATATTTGACTGTAGAATGCTTTGACTGCTCATCTTTTTTTTGGGTGATTTTTGGATACATTGCAATTAAGCACACATTTTGTGGTATAGACCAAGAACCACTTTTGTGCAAATTAGCTGAGGGTCACACCCTATGTCTACTGGACTACTTTCTTCTTTCTGTTCTGGATTGCATTAAACTAGATGTGTGCTTGTAACCAGCAAGTAACCCTGTCCTCTTCTAACAGTATTTTCTTCCATTTGCACTCCATTTTCCTGCCCAGCGTTCACAGCTCTCTGTTAAACCCTTTGCTCCTTGCCTTGGTAACAGATTTGACCTGCCTTCTAATTAAAGGTACTGGGAGTCCAATGAACCTATGATTTCCTCACATAAGGCCTTTATTTTGAGGTCTGGTGAGGCCACATCATGGCTCATCACCTATGGGGTAAAAATGGTTGGGGATAAGGGCTGACTTTGTAAGCGATATTCAATCAACACTACAGCCAAGTCAATGCCTAGTCTGGTATGCTGAGGAAAACCCTTATTAATATATTTTCTATGTCTAGTTCAGTACTCTGGATGACCACCCTTGTATAACACCCCCCTCTTAGAATCCCCCTGACCCCACTGAGCCAAGAAGTAGGTTTGTTTTGCAAATTAAAAGGTTTATCAGGCCCTCAGTCTTTCAGTCCAGTAAGATTCTCTTTGCGATAATCACCTTTTGAAGTAACTTTTGTCGCGGTGAAACGACTTCCAAAATGTGCAATCTGATTAGCCTTATCATGTGCCTCTCTTCTCGGAGATGGTGCGCCACCGTTATTTTCATATTTTTGTCTGAAGTGTGATTTGCATTTGTGGCATCTCGTTTTTCATTTCCACGTGTTCTTCCTCACATAGTCTTTGCACAAATGACTAATACTGTTCAGTGTATTGTTGGAACTGAATGTTGAATTTTCTAAACATTCACTTTTCACCTTTCATGACGTAGTTGCAGTTCATTCAATTAAGACAGGGAATATTGCCGTTAGTATATTAATGGGGTGTCATGCTCACTTTTTCTTCTTTCACCAAATGTTCCTTATAATAGCGTATCAAGACATAGGGCCTCATTACAAGTTGGGTGGTAACGCCGTTGCTATTAGCACTATTAGCGCCGGATCACAGGTTTGGCGGAAGGGTTATTGCCCATTACCCATTGGGCCCATTCGGGAATTCCTCTTTCCCCATTGGGCCCGAAGGGGAAAATTCGTGCTATTACCGCTGGTGGATTTCCCGCTGGCGGTAATCGTGCCAGAAATTGGCAATTTTTCCGCAGATTTCCCCCCAGCTCAGAGCTGGGGGGAAATCTGCCAAAGGCATGATCTGGCGGACCCTTAAATGCAGCGGTAATAGCGCTACCGCCGCATTTAAGGTTACCGCCAGACTCGTGATGAGGCCCATAGTGTCACTTGCACCTCATCACCTTCTTGTCGGGTGGGGGGAAGATAGTCAAGTGATATGAGGGCACGCCCAGTCCAGGCATTACTTTCAGGAGGACCGGAGTCCTGTTAAATAGCAAGTAGTCCTAACTAACAGCCTGGCCAGCATTCTTGCTGGAATCCTTCCTTCATTCATTAAGGACTCCGAGGGCAAGTGAGTCTTCCATGCAGCTGGTGCTGATCCTTTACTTTGCAAGCGACAGTCTAATCACTATGCCAGCTCCCCCACCACTCACTCCCCAGCAGAGAAGCAACTCCACAACACCTCTGGTTTTCGATCTTACCCACAGCAGGTCTTAGAAGAGAATCAGCTCCCAACCCAAAGCCGCCTGCCTGCAAGACCAGTTCTGCTTGACTTCCATATGGAGGCACAACCCTTTAAGATTGGAGTCACCACCTTGGAAAACATCATTAACCAATCCATCAAACAGGGAATGTGAAATTGGACACACAGGGAAATACTTACTACATCAGAGCAAACAACTGGGGAGGCCCAATTAGGAAGGGGAACACCCAGCCAGTGGGCATGGTTTGAAAGGGCAGGGGAACAACGTATTGAGGGATCGATTAATCAGAGTAATCTGCTGCCCTATAAATGGGAACCAGGCCCTGCAGGGTGTGTCGGAGACCAGGATTCCAGCTTGAAGGCAGTGGGAGCAGGGCAAGAGAGCTTAAATGAAGGTTGAATCCTGGAAAGGCCCAGAAAGGAGAAACAGAACAAGTCTGCCATCCTTCAACAGATTTATCTCAGAAAGCCGCTGAAACCCTACCAGAGAGGAAGGATAGAAAGGAGAAGATGCCAGAAACATAATGAAGGCTTTATTCCAGACCTTGCTTGAGCTCAGTCACAGCGATGGAGAGAGAAACCAAAAGCCTGCTAAGGACAATGTCTAAGACCCTGACAGGCACCAAGAAGGAGAAAGCCTGTTGAAGGCTACACCCCAGACATTGGGAGGATGAACTATGGCTGGTGGGTTATCGAAACACTGCCTCACAAAAACCCTATGTCAGGGGGACAAAATACTTGCTGGTGTGTAAAAAGTATTATTGAAATAAATGTATATAAGTTAGCAAGTGAAAGAGTAGCCTTCTGCCCCATAGGTAGCCTCCTGTATTACATTGAGTGGTCCAACCTGGCACCTTTAGTATTAGTAGTGTGTGTTATTTGTAGAGTGGGTGCTACAGACCCTAAATGCATTTTCCTCGCCCTATCTGTTGTGAAAGATAATATATATCTCTTGAACCATATTCATGACTAGAGTCATCTGTTGATTACTTAATCACACAAGGTTCTTGTTTTCTAATATGAACTTCTGTTGTGGTACATGTCTGAGGCCTTTTTTCCATATAGCAGAATATCCCTCCCCAACAAACTCCCATCTCTAGCCACATTGAAAGCAAATGAAACTAATTTTCCAACACATTTTGCCTTTCTCTACCTAACTGCCTATGCTATTCCATACTGTGGGAACTATTTAGTGTTTACTCATTTTGGCCCCTTGTGCCACTCATTGTTATTGCCTCAATTAAATAACAAGACAACTACCATGGACTACCACTACAGGCAAGAAATGAGACTGTTATCAAAAAGTTGCAGTAGTGCTTTGAAACAAATCACTTAAACAGAAAATGTACAACCTTATTTGTAAAATTACAACCACTGGCACTCAGATTGACTCCCCTCATCCCTTGAGCCATTGCCCTCTTTTGCCATGACTCTAAAATCGTCTTCAGTAGTTCCTCAGCCTTTTCGGCATCAAAGAAGATGCACTCTTTCTCTTTCAACATAACTTTAAAATTGGCCATCAGCAAGATGTCCGGCTACACTGTAATGTATCCTGGAGATCCTGCAAAAGAGGTATCATGCCTTATGTGCAGAACATTTGCCCATAATGCAGTACCAGGCACAAACAAGGCATACACGTTAAAAGTACAGAATTTAAACAATATATATATATCACACTTCATAATAAATTAATATCTGATAGTACACTTAGACATATGATGTTGATCAACACTGGGTAATCTGGCACTAGCACACTTCTTTACAATCAATGAGGAATTAGTATAGGATGGATAAAGTAGCAAAAATACTTTTATGATTTCAAGGGAAAAGCAATGAGGAAAAAAATGCAGTACAGAAATACTTGATATGATTTTAGCAAAAGATAAGATAATCACTTTTTCTCTGGCAATTCACCCCCTCCCCCCCTATGCAATGTAAGAAATGGAAGGAGATGGAAAGAGGAGCACACAGTTCTCAGGAATGTAATCAAATACAATACAAAATTCAATTCCCACCCCAGCAAACTTAGAGAAAACAGGTATGAGTTTTAAAACACAGGCCCAAGTGCTTTGAATGTGGTGGCAGTGAAGTGAGAAATATGCTGAAAATGCTTTTAATTCCCTTTAGGAGGTTCAGGGTGAGTGAGAGATACTTGGGATGAGCTCAGGCTCACTTTAGCAATGATTCAGGGATGGTTATTAAGAGATAAATGAATTTTTAGCACAGGAAAGCAAAAAGCTGCTATCTTTTTACAGGTAAAGAAATCAGGCCAAATCTCAAATCGCGGCAAAATTCGCGAGTGCGTGAATCGCGATTACGGCAAAAGTATAAGGAGTAAATTTCGTTCCTAGTTCCAGAGATACAGACGATTAAATAAAGATAGATTTTCGGATTTAAAGTAAAACTCAAAATGACAGGTGACAGCTTGCAGCTTTAGAATTGACAGGTGACAGTTGTGCAGCTTTACAAATGACAGATGACACGATTTCTAGGAGACTGTTCTACTTAGGTTAAAATAGTTTGGATTAGATTATTTTAACTAAGAGATTGGTTCTGCACAGTTCTGCTAGGTACTCACAATATAATTTGAACTAGGCCTTGTCACGGATCTGGTCAACACGTCCGGCTGCGGTTCTGTCTGCTCAGCGGGTCAATCAGGCACCGGTTCTGCTCACAGCGATCTGGGTCAGCTCTGCTCTGCTGGTCTAGCCTCTCTGGATTCAGCGGCCTCTTGTTCTGGATACTGCTCTGCTTTCCGGTCCAGATCAAGTGGATTCTGGATGTAACACTGCTTTCTGGGTACTGGCAAGAGTTCTTGGCAAAAGAATTCAGACAGCTCGCCCGGCTGTGGAATAGTTTGCAAATGATTTTGAGGCCTGCTGACAAATACTTGTGCTTGCAGTGGGCCTTCTTGGTTCAAAGTTCTGTAGTCTCTGTTTAGCTTGGAAGTCTAAGTGTTGGATCTCTGGATGTGAAGTCGCCGGTCAGCATGCTTTGCAGCAAATGTAATTGAATGTCTCTACCTGTCCCAGCAGTCTCTTTTTATGTGTTTTGAAAATGGGTGTGTGCCTGGGCCTAGCTAAGCCTGCCCCTCTCTACTTGTCATTGGCCCAATTCTCCCCTCTCCCGTGATTGGGGGAAGGAAATGGATTGTCATCATGATGAGGTCTGTTTATGGGTCAGAGGATCCTCCCCTGGTCAGTTTGCCCACAAATCTATATTTGATTCAAATACATCTTTCCCAGACATACAATTTGTTGAAATTACATGTGCACATTATATATTCCTTATGTTCCATGCTTGTCCGCCTCTGATCTTCCTGGGGGCTTGCATTCAAAAATGACAACATTTTGCGCTTTTTAACTGGTTTTGCAATATCGGACATTTACCCAAAATTACACACATGTGCGCAAGGAGTATGGACATTAATTGATGAAGTGTCAGATTTTTAACATGCAGACATTTGGAGTAAGACCCTATTTTCTGCTAGCAACCCCCCAGAATACACCACAGGGTCCTAACGCCTCTTAAAATGTTCACAGAAAAATCACAAAAATAATGATATTACTTATATAATTCTGACAAGTCCGCACTATGAGTTATCTATCTTTTTAAAATAATGCTCTGGTCAAAAAGGGGTGTGGCTTCCCACATCACATGGTGGAATAACTGGTTTATCCACTTCCCCCAAGCCAGCTTGTTCACAGAGGCACAGCTGCCCCCCAGTTTCTCCCAAGAGGAAGCTATTTTACGACACCCCCAATATAACATTTGCCTGAGTCAAGGAAGTTGCATTGTTCTGTTCTTTCCAGTTCCCAGGTGCTCCACCCCTAATCTAATCAGAGAGGTGACACCTCCTTTTGGCAAGGGGCAGCAGGATGCAGCTAGGCCTGGGAAGAGTGGCTGAACAGGTTTCTCCTGTCGGGGGTAGTTGTCAGGCAGAATCCAGTTTCATTAAACCAGGTTTCAGCTAAATGTCACTTTTTGTTCCCAGTTTTCTACATTCAAATCAAACTGACAATTTTTACCTATACATTAAATAATTACTTCCTTCAAGTCATTTCAGAATATAGTTTTACATTGTATCCACCTCTTAGCAAGTCTTTCCTTGGTCTGGTTTTGTTTCATTTGTTCAGTTTTACACAACAGTCTGGTGGTTTTAAAATGCCGGCTTTCTGATAGTGGTGAGTACTGGTAATGCAACCATTTTTGGGATTAAGAAAATGAATTCCCCACAGTTCTGGGTTGCTTTTTTGGCAATCAGCATTGCCATTCCCAATGGTTTCAGGCTACTGTGTGTGTAGCCCAATGGTGGTTTTAGGCAGTGTCCTCCTGTGCTCACAACATAGGCAAAAATGGGTGGCAGCCTATTCTTCATGTTTTCCCTGTGCACTCTCTGGGGAGTTCTGGCCATCATGATGTTTTCCATGCCAGTACTGCACAGTTTTATGGTAGGGCTTGTATGCATGGGTAAAAACATCCCACAAGCCCCCCCTCTTGCGATGGCCATTCTGTCCTTTCGCTGATGGAACTCGCAAGATCTGGGATTTTCGCCTCCTCTTCTTCCAATTCCATGGATGGCACAGTTCAGCATCTTTTCCTCCCTCCAGTCGATCACTCAGTTCTCCTTGCTGGTCCTGATGGGAGGATTGGGCGGTACCCCGGGCCCCTCGGGTCTCTGCTCCCGGTCCCCGGTCTTCCTCCTTGGTCAGTCTCCATGGTTTCATCTCTCCTAGGATGATAAAGCAAAGCGGCAATACCTATTCGTAGACATTTCTTCACCACTATTAATGGTGTGGCGAACATATACATTTTATGAATCAGAAGATATGAACATATACATTTTCTTTTTTAAATTAGGAGAAAGGAACATATATATATACAAGGATCACAGAATTTTATATGCTATATGTGGAATATTTTAGGGTTGGAACTGAATTACTCTGGAGCGGCCCCCTCTGGGATTCCAGTGTATTCCTCCAGTTGTTGCAGAGTGTGCCTGGGATGGCAACACTTTAGCTGATTTATATGTACCCACTTGTCTTCCCCTTCCGCCAAACTGCCTTTGGGGATGCGGATCTTGTAGGCCACAGGGGAGATCTTGTCTATAATTTCAAACGGTGCCTTCCATGTAGGCAAGAATTTTCGCTGTTTGGCCTGGTTCCTTTGGAAATTGTATAGATAGACCCGATCACCCACCTTATTCCTTTCGGGTAGTTTTTAAATCATAGTGGGTCTTCATGCTCTCGGCTGATCTTTCTAGATTCCGCTGAGCATAGGCAAAAGCATGCTGAAGGTGTTTCCTTAAATTCTCCACATACTCATGAGTTGTGGAGGCATTTATCAGTGTCTGCTCTTGGGTCCTGTAGAGCAAATGCTGGGGAAGCACCATCTTGCGTCCCGTCATCAACTCAAATGGTGACATTTTGGTTGCAGATGAAGGGGTAGATCTGATGGCCATTAGGACCAGAGATAATCGGATATCCCACTTTGGCCCAGAATCTGCCACAAACTTTCTTTAATATGCTCACAATGGTTCAGTTGTATCTCTCCACTGCTCCAGAAGAAGCTGGCCTGTAAGCAATGTGTAGCTTCCTTTTACCCCCCAGTATCTCCCACATCTTTGTCATTACTTCACTGGTGAAGTGGCTACCCCTGTCTGACTCAACCCTTTGAGGTAGACCAAAACGGGAAAAGATGTGGTTATCATCAGGGCAGCTGCTGTTTCTGCCTTGCAATTTGGGGCCGGGAGACATTCCACCCACTTGGTAAACAAGCATGTAACGGTCAACAGGTACTTGTTTCCTCTAGACGAGCGAATCACAGGGCCTACAAAGTCGATTTGCAAATCTGACCATGGCAGTGTCATCCCCCTCTTTTGGAGAGGCGCACGGTGTGTGAGGGATGATGGCTGAAATTGTGCACACACAAGACACCCCTTCAAGTATTGGTCGAGGTCCTGCCCATGTGTGGCCAGTATGCAACCTCTCTTAAGATTTCCAGTGTTGTGTGAAACCCCCTATGACTGGCGGTGGCCGCATCATGGGCGTGACTTAACATCAGGCTTCGGAATGAGGTAGGGACCAACCACTGATCATGGCTATCTTGGGATTTCCTTACCAACAAACAGTCTTGGATTCGGAACATTTTTGGACATTTCATCAACACTCTTAGGTCCTCTTTCCCAATGTAATCGGTACCCGTCAGGGGAAAGTTCTCAGGGTCCTCAAGGTGTTGGTAAAACTTACCAATAATTGGATCCCCCTTCTGAGCTGTAATCAAATCAGCATCAGGAGTCTCGATTCTCCATTGTGCAGTTGAAAGATCATTGTGAGAATTTGTTTGGCACCTAGTGATAGCAGTGACCTGGATTTCCCCCAATAGGGACTCTATTTCTATTAGATCCCCTTGGATGGCCCCGGTTTTGACCAGCTGATCAGCTAAGTCATTTCCAGTTTTGTCTGGTCCCTCTACTTTGGAATGACCTTTGATCTTTTTCCAGCAGATGGTCATCCCATTCGATGTGACCAGATCATCAATGTTTTGAATTAACTTCCCATGTTTCAAGGGTTTGTTATTAGCACATAACATGCCTCTGGTTTTCCAATTAACCAGGTGCTCCACGAACCCGTTCCGTACATAATCCGAATCTGTGATTATGACCAGTTCATGGAGTTGATGTTGGACAGCAGTGAGGATGGCCTGATGCACAGCCATCAATTCTGCCACCTGACTACTTCGGGGACCAATTTTGTATCCAGCGGAGGGTTCTGGTGACTCATTCACGCATGCATTCCATACGCCGGCCACCAGTTCTTTCTCCCCGTTGTCGTCAACATGGTACGAGCATCCATCCACATAGACAGTGGGCATTCCCTCACACTTGTCTTCTTCAAAGACTTTGCGTGGGGAATTAAGGTATGCCTCCATGTTGTCCTTGATTTTTAGACTTTCGTCCTCGAGACAGTTTTCTCTGGCACAATCATGCAAGTCAGCCAGACCTTGCGCGAGGGGACTCTTCTTGTTTTGGCCATATCTGACCTCCACAGGAAAGCCTTGCATTGACAGAATCCAGGAATTAATTCGGGAATTACTCACATTTCCGGCCCGGAATCTGTCACTTTAGAGATATTGCAGAGGCTGGTGTGCAGTCTCCACTATGATGTGTTCCCCCCGGATAAACGGGCGGTAATTCTTCAATGCCCACACCGTTGCCAGGGGTGCCTTCTCACAATCGTTGAATTTTTCCTCCACAGAAAATAAAGTTTTGCTCGCAAAGGAGACTACTTTATTGACCTTGTCATGCTTTTGGTATAATACTGCTGTCAAGCACGTATTAGAGAACCCCGCCTCCAGGAAGAACTCCTTGTTTCTGACAGGATAAGCTAGGCAAGGCGCTTGTGAGAGGCTTCTTTTGAGTTGTCTTACTGCCTCGGTTTGTTCTGGACCCCATTCCCACTTGACCCCCCCTTCAAGAGATGAATCAGGGGTCTAGTGATCTCTGCGTAGCCTTCAATGAACTTTCTGCTGTAATTAGTCAGTCCAATGAGGCTCCTTAGTTCCCGCAGAGTTGTGGGGTCTTTCAGTTTCTGGAGTGCTTCCACTTTCTTTTCTTGGGGACAGAGACCCTGAGGAGTAATCTCATGCCCCAAGAAATTAACACGGGTTCTACACCACTGTGCTTTCTGAAAGGAAAGTTTTTCTCCGGCCGGCCCTTCAACTGTGTCAGAACATAACGGATCTCTGCTATGTGTTCCTCCACAGATGAACTTTTGATGAGGACATCATCTACATAAGCCAGGTTACCCCTCGCACCCAGGTCGGGCATGGCCTTATGTAGGAAAATGTTGAATTCATTGCCGGAGTTGAGGTATCCGAAGGGAGTCCGGGTCCATGTGTACTGCTGGCCCCCAAAGGTAAAAGCCAGTTTTTATTGGTCCTCCATACTGACAGGCACGGTCCAGTATCCATTGGTCAGGTCTATTGCTGTGAATACCTGTGACCCCTGAATCTGGGCCAGCCCTTGATCAATGTAGGGAAGAGGCCATCGGGAAGTATGGACCCATTTGTTGAGCTACCTAAGGTCGGCGCAGAGTCTCCACTGGCCGTTTGGCTTCAATATTCCCAGCACCAGATTATTGAAGGTGCTTTGTACTGGACGTATTATTCCCCGGGATTCAAGGTTCTTAATTATTTCAGTAAGGGACTCCATGGATGTGAGAGGCAAGCGATATTGCTTCACAAACACTGGAGTCATTCCAGGGTCCGTGGGAATTGTTGTTGTGTGGATGTCGGTGCGACCACAGTCATATGAGTCTACCGCAAAGAGATCTTAGAAATCCAAGAAAACATGTTTCAACTTTTGCTTCTGTTCCAGAGTCACACAGGCATCAGCTAGGTTGACTCTCTCTTCCACCATCTTCCTGAAGCCTGGAAAGACTTCTGGTTTGGCTATCTCAGCGGCCTCCTCCAGCTGGGTGGAGAAGTCCCTGGTCAGAGTGCTGATTTGGACTGGAGGCTTCAGGTGGGAAAGGCAGCCCTCATGGACCTGGAAAATCACCTCATCCCTCCTGAAGTCACAAGTCACATCTTCCTTACCATAAGGGCAAGAAGTGCACACCAGGAAGTTCCCCCCATGCTGGGTGAAAATCCTGTCTCGTGTTGTATTGTCCTCACTGTCACTGTCAAAACAGTCCTTGGGGATTGGTCCTAACAGTTCATTTCCTAAATCAATGGAGAAATGTCGGTCATCAACCACCATTCCAATAATGGTGCCTGCGGCTAGAATAATACTCTTTAAGTCGCTGTTATCCACTTCTATTGGAATGGTGTCATGTTCTATGTTGACTTATGGAGTTGGGTTTACCCCCAACCCTTGCTGGTGGAGAGAAGCATTTAGAAGTATGTAAGCATCAGGGTTTTTCAAATGTTGTCCTCTTTTAACTTTCACTTCCAGGGAGAATTGTGGGGTCCTTTCTGGGATGGTGACTTCCTCTTTAATCTGAATTTCAACTGCATAAGGTAGCAATTGAGCTGACCTAAATGCTTTCTCTTGATCATCAAAGCCCATGGGATTATCCGCTAATCGGGATCAAGCTTTGAAGTTTATTAGGTCCAAACTAATGGCAAAGAGATTGAGAATGTCACTGCCTAAGTAAAAGGCGGCAGTGACGTCTCGCACGACCCAACAATTATGGACTATGCTCTTGTTGCCAATGGAGATTTTGAGCATACACCTGCTTGGCAGGAGATGTTTGGAATTGGGTGCTTCCAGGTCCATTTCCCATTTGTCTATCAGTTTGAATGTGGGAATGGCTGGATCTTTTGGGAGTTTTCGGAATATGGCTACGCTGATGAAGCTCTTACCGTTTTTCACACACACTCGGGCGAGAACAGAGTCCTTCCCATCATTTAACTGAACAGGGAGGAACAACTGCTCTCCAATTTGCTGAATATCAGCCAGGCTCTGAGCTGATTTCACCTCTTTCTGGACTATAGGAGTGGGAATGTCTGATTGTGGATTTGTGAAGAATTTCAGAGTGTTTCCTTCCAGTGTGGAATACCACCTTAAACTGGAAGGAAGGTCGATTTTCAGAAATAGAGAGGACCCCCCATCACCAGTCTGTTGTCCTACTGCTATTACTGTCACGTCTGGAGTTTGGTTGTTCTGGAAGTGAAATTCTACTTGGTCAGATTTTTGTTCAACCATGTGGCAGGTGCCGTTTAAACTAACATGGTTGACACTCTGTTTTAATTTTATGGGTCGGCTAGTCTGGGTCCAGTGGACCTTGTTTACACAATCTATTAGGGGTGACAACCTTCTCAGGAGGTCATTCCCTAGTAAACAAGGGGTGCCCTCTGGAGTCACTACTATGACCGTGTGTTTCACCTTGTGTCGCCCAATTTTGATGTCCAAATCTGCAGTCCCCTCGACAGGAATTTCCTTCCCGTCAAAGTTCTGCAGTTGTCCAGGAAGAGAGGTGAGAGGAATACAGTAATTCTCCCCCCTTCCTGCATTTAGTTCCTCAAAAGCCCTTTTGGACAGAAGGGTAGCTTGGGATCCAGTGTCCACCAGTGCCAAAATTGTACCCTGCCCCTGTACTTGTACCGGGGCATAGTATCTTCCCTCCTTCTCCTCAAGGGGGCACAGATAATGCACACTTTTGGACAACTGGTGGGCTAACTTTCTGGTTTTGGAAATTGCTAGCGAAGATTTTTGGGCAGAATTCTGTGGAGAGCCTTGGGAATCTGAAAGAAAAAGTTGGCAACTGGAGATCAGAGCCATGGTGGGTTCCCCTGGTTCCGGTTCTGGGACACCCCCACCCCCTTTTTGGAGGAAGTCACCAGGATGGGTTTGAACCAGGGGATTTTGGTATTGTCGGTTCTGGGATGAGATGATGGGCGGCGGTAGCTCAGTCTCCACATCTCCCCAGTCTGGATTGGAATCCTTTGGGACCCATTTTTCCTTGGGAGGCGTTCCCCCATCTCTGAAGGAGAAAATGCTTTTCCCAGGATCTTCTGAGGATCCCCCTCCCTAAAATTAGAAGACCTGTACCTCCTCCACAAAGTGGGTCTGTTTGGGTCCTTTGTTTCTCCTACCTCCTCTCTGCTCCTTGGGTGGCAGAATTTCAGGGGTAGGAGATTTTGTTTCCGGTTCCTGGTTTTCCAGGGGCTGTTTACAAGTTGGGAAGGAAGCTTCCTCCAAGGCTTTACACCCCCCTTCCCCTTGTGCCTCCTCCCTGGGAACCGGTGGGTTATCGGGGTGCTGCCCCCGTCATTGTTCTGGAGCACCAGGTCCAGAGTTTGGGGTATTCTGCGGTGGCATGCTCATCTGAGGGTTCTGTTGAGCCCTCAGTATGTGACCCAGATCCCGTGCCATATTTTGGACCTGGCGCTCAAGTTGTGGAACCCGCTCAGGCTGATACGGGGCTCTATTTTCTCCCCTGGGCTGATCCCGGGAAGGGTAGCTATCCCTTCTCTGGTAGTACCCCTGGTTGGGAAGATTTTGGTACCCCTCCACCCTTGGCCTCCCCTCTCCCGGATTAGGTTGTCTGGGCTCAGGGAATTGGGGAAAGAAGGATGGATGATTTTGGGGCTGGAAATTGGGCGGATACCTGGGGAAAAAGTTCTGCCCAGGATTTGGAGAATTTCTGCCCTCCTGGGGGAAGTTAGGAGGGAAATTCCCCGGGTCAGGTGCTTGGCTGGATCCCCTCCTTTGGGCTGGAGGAGTCCACACATAACCCAGGATTGGTCGGTTTCCCTTGTAGCGGGGACTTACATAGTCAGGGGAGCGGGGGACCCCATTTGTGGGACTACCTCCTCGACTCCCTGTCTGTGAATGGCCCGAGGGCCTTCTGGGCTGTCAATTATTTGGTGCAGGCAGGTTTTTAGGCCCCCCCATCTTCAAATCTAAAACGGGGGCAACCTTTACCTCTGCCACCTTGGCAGCAGCAGGGGTGCTGTTGGTTTTGGGGTTTTTCGGCGCATTATTTTTATTTTCGATGGGCTTCTGCACCTCATAGATCCGGGTAGCCTGTTCAATGACCCAGTCTAAAGATCTTTTCTCATGAAAATCTCTCACGAGCTGGGTCATTATGTATTTGGGTAAGGCATGGAAAAACGTATTGATAAATTCTCTGCTATCCGTGCGCACCCTTCTGGTGGTCTGCGCAAAAGCACGCTTTAATTCTTGCACAAACTCTTGTGGGGCCTGATCCTCCCCACATTGCAAATTGTAGGCTGCCTTGCAAGCCTCTTGAGGATTTCTGTGCACAGAAAAATGTTTCAAGATGGCCGCCCTGTATGTGGACCACCTTGAATGGTTTTGATCCTCCAGCCCCGCAAAGAAACTGGAGTATTCTGGTGAGAAGGTCCACTTTACATATTGAATACAGCTTTGGCTGTCCTTCAAATGGAAAGTCTCCATCATTTGCTCATAGAGCTCCAAGTGTTCCCAAACAGAATACTTGGCGTTCTTATGATAAGGCGTGATGACACTCCTTATTGTCTTTATTTGTTTCAATGGGTCCTTAAGCAAGGCCCTTTTTGCCTTATTGGCCTTTTTGGTTCGGGTAACCCTGGTCCATTCATCCTCCGACTCAGAAGCGCTGCTGTCATGATCTCTGCTTCCAAGGGATCAGGACTTGCCCGACTCCCTTGGAAGCAGACCCATAACCCCGGTTCCGAGTGCCAGCCAGTCCCAATTGGGACCTTTTGGACCCTGTCCTGGCGCCAGTGGCACCAGGCTCATAAAGATGCCCAGTCCCAGGGCTGGAAGCGCCGGGCTCATAATGTTTGGGTGGACTTACCTGCAGCAGACCATGCTGCTTACTTACCTGCCAGTTGAACCCCTGATCCTCTTCTGTTTGGGACTACTTTTCCTGTTGGGTGGGGCAGGAGCCACTCCCTAGGTTCAGAACACTGGAACTCTTCTGGAAAGCAGGAACTCTTTTCTTACCTAGGCGTGGCTGTGGAAGGAGACACCTAAGCACTACAGGAGGCTATTTAAACCACACCCGATGGATGAATCTTGCTTTGCGTTATTCTGCATTCTCTGCAGCAGAACGCTCATTGTGTCTTCTGCTTCTGATCCTGGGCCTAAGGGAACAAAGGCTTACCATCCTGGATTCCAGTTTTCAGCAGCACCTGTAAAGACAAAGAAAGAACAGGTTAGCACTACGGTCTTCAGTGGCAGCGCATCTCTTACCTGGTCCATCGGCTGTCACCAACGCCTCGCGCTGCATTCCGGCATCTGAAAGACAAAGGCTTACCTACTCTTCGCATGCTCCAGAGGTCTTCGCACTGCATTCCGGCATCTGAAAGACAAAATCTTACCAGCTCTTCGCACGCTCCGGAGGCCTTCGGCGCTGCATCCCGCATCTGAAAGACAAAAGTAGGTGCGTTTAAAGACATTGGGCAACTTTATTACTCACGTGCCATTACTCCTTCCCACACCGAATCCAGTGGGTATTCCAGCACCCTTCAGCTTCTCTAAAGCTCCGAACTTGTACCTGCAAGATAAAAGGGACAGTCAGTGCGCATCGTGAAGCAGGCTACAAGCGCTTACTTACGTGCTTCCAGGCGCTTCTATTCCTCACGCGGGTTCGATCCTCAACTCTCATCAGCCCGCCATTCGCCATCGCCGGAACCCTGCAAAACAAGAGATATCATTACAAAAGACTTTTAAGACATTTGTAGTGCCCAGAACTTACCGTTCGTGCAGTTAACGACGGACAGCAGTCCTCTGAGGTCAAGAGGCCTGCACCCTTATCCAGTGAAGAAACTGGTTACGGCACCCTGACCCGAGGCAGATGGAGAGCTCGGCGTTCACTTACCTAAGGTGAGGGTGTTAACCTTTGGGGTTCTACAGGAGAAGAGAAATGGAAGAGGAGAGAGGCACCCAATAACCCCAGTCCATTAATCCCATATTTTCTATCTGCAGACATCTTACTCTTAGAGTCAGACATACAGTGCACAGAGGTCCAGCCCAAAGAGCCAACCGTGTGTTACACATCACCTTTGAAGATACGGCATTCACCCAGTCAAGACCGGCGCCTCTGCGGGAATCAGGTGAGCGTTACAGCTGCTCCCAGAGGTGCCCGTCTGATCTTCCAGGTTTTCCCGGATTCTGCGAGCCTGGCAATGGCTGGCAGAATGTGGGGACCTGGTCTCCTGTGTCCTGTGACACTCAGAGGAGTCTTCAGATCCCTCCTTGCTACCAGGATTTGCTGGGTATCCCCCCCACTGACCTAACGGGCAGAGGTTTTCAGGATCCCCTTAATGGGCCTACTCTCCTGGGGTTGCCCACTAAATTGCACTGTGCTTGGGTGCCCATACCCGGATACCTGCCCATCCATTCCTGGGAGGTACTGGCCTATGAGCCCCATACTTCTAGCTGGATAGTAATCTGCCATCCCCGTGGCCCTGGGCTCATGTGCGCGAGGGGACATGGGGGTGGCAGAGTCCAGGGACTGGGAGAGATCAAGGCCTCTGGTACTAGGGCTCCTGAGGTTATGCTCAGGAGTTTCTCTTTCCCAGCGAACCTCATCTCTATCCGCCCCTGCTTCCTGTTGCAATGCAAGAGTCTGCGCTTTCAGTTCCTCAGTTAAGGCCTTACTAGACTCTATCAGTCTCTCCTGCATCGCTACATGTTGCTGGAGCCTATCATTTTGCTGACAGAGAGCCTCATTTTCTCTCTATGCCTCCTGATTGGTCCTGGAGTACTGGGCCAGTCTCTGCTGCAGGAGGGTTACCTCCTGGGCTGTGTCCCTATTGGCCTGCTCCTTTCTTGCCAGAGCATCCTCCACCCTCCTGGTGTGCTCTAACAAGTTCTGGTGTTCTTTTTGGAGGTCACCCAGTCCCTGGAGGGCCAGGTGATTTTCTTCCATTTTCCTTTTTAAGTGGCAGACTTCCTGGCCTAAGGTATCCCTTTCCTGACTAAGAGCCTGCATCTGTGCCGCCGGGTCATCCCTTTGCCTTTGGAAGGCACCAGCTTTCTGGCCCTCCTGATCAAACTCTGCCTGGGTATCCAGGTCTTTCAGAATCAATTTATTGCTTTCCTCTTTCTCTCTGTCTAATCGAATTTGCAGGGTGGCTACCTGCTCTGTGCATGCCCTGTTGAAGTCCAGTTGTTGCTCCAGCTTTTTCTGGCTCTGCAGAAGGGAGTCCAAACCTTCTTGGTACTCATTCTGCAAGGCCAGAAATCTGGTATCCTGGTCAGCCTTCTCCTGTTGCAGTCTATCCGTGTCCTCTTTTATTTTAATGATATACTGCCTACTATCATTTTCTGACTCCTGGCTCCTCTGCAACCTCTGCTCAGTAGAGACCAGGTCAGATTGGGCCTTTTCTAACGCCAGCTGTTGCCTACTTGCCAGATCTTGCCCTTCAGCACATTTGTCCTGCATGGCTCCCATATATAGAAACAAATATGCCGCTATCCTAACCATCTTGTCGTGTTCATCTTTAACTTTAGGAGCCATGTATAATTCACTCAGGGCCACATGTAATGGACCCTGATCCCTCCATTTATCTGAACCTGATTCACTGACCTGTTGCACGATTGCCTGCAACCAGACAGTTTGGTCCTGATGAGTCCACTCACCTCTCACAAATAGCTTATGTAAGAAGTGCTCTCTGGCTATTTTGATGTCTACCAGTGTCGTCATTCTGGAATTTGAGTTCCTTCCTGACTTACAGATGTTTGTATTTTATTTTTGCAAAACAGACCGTTTCCTTAGAGCGTTCCTTTGAGGAGTGCTTTACAGCGTAACACAGCGTGGTGATCCGACCGGATGCATGTCTCCTGTCAGTTAGCACACTGTATTAATCTGCACAAGTGATAAATCTAACCCAGAATATCCCGGCTCCGAGCCCCCACTTTTGTAAGCGATATTCAATCAACACTACAGCCAAGTCAATGCCTAGTCTGGGATGCTGAGGAAAACCCTTATTTATGTATTTTTATGTCTAGTTCAGTACTCTGGATGACCACCCCTGTATAACACCCCCCTCTTAGAATCCCCCTGACCCCACTGAGCCAAGAAGTAGGTTTGTTTTGCAAATTAAAAGGTTTATTTGAGAATTTAAACAATATATATATATATTACACTTTATAATAAATTAATATCTGATAGTACACTTAGACATATGATGTTGATCAACACTGGGTAATCTGGCACTAGCACACTTCTTTACAATCAATGAGGAGTTAGTATAGGATGGATAAAGTAGCAAAAATACTTTTATGATTTCAAGGGAAAAGCAATGAGGAATAAAATGCAGTACAGAAATACTTGATATGATTTTAGCAAAAGATAAGATAATCACTTTTTCTTTGGCAATTCACTCCCCCCCCATGCAATGTAAGAAATGGAAGGAGATGGAAAGAGGAGCACACAGTTCTCAAGAATGTAATCAAATACAATACGAAATTCAATTCCCACCCCAGCAAGCTTAGAGAAAACAGGTATGAGTTTTAAAACACAGGCCCAAGTGCTTTGAATGTGGTGGCAGGGAAGTGAGAATATGCTGAAAATGCTTTTAATTCCCTTTAGGAGGTTCAGGATGAGTGAGAGATACTTGGGATGAGCTCAGGCTCACTTTAGCAATGATTCAGGGATGGTTATTAAGAGACAAACGAATTTTTAGCACAGGAAAGCAAAAAGCTGCTATCTTTTTACAGGTAAAGAAATCAGGCCAAATCGCAAATTGCGGCAAAATTCGCAAGTGCGTGAATCGCGATTACGGCAAAAGTATAAGGAGTAAATTTCGTTCCTAGCCCAAACGGTTCCAGAGATACGGACGATTAAATAAAGGTAGATTTTCGGATTTAAAGTAAAACTCAAAATGACAGGTGACAGCTTGCAGTTTCAGAATTGACGGGTGACAGTTGTGCAGCTTTACAAATGACAGATGACACGATTTCTAGGAGGCTGTTCTAATTAGGTTAAAATAGTTTGGATTAGATTATTTTAACTAAGAGATTGGTTCTGCACAGTTCTGCTAGGTACTCAAAATATAATTTGAACTAGGCCTCGTCACGGATCTGGTCAACACGTCCGGCTGCGGTTCTGTCTGCTCAGCGGGTAAATCAGGCACCGGTTCTGCTCACAGCGATCTGGGTCAGCTCTGCTCTGCTGGTCTAGCCTCTCTGGATTCAGCGGCCTCTTGTTCTGGATACTGCTCTGCTTTCCGGTCCGGATCAAGTGGATTCTGGATGTAACACTGCTTTCTGGGTACTGGCAAGAGTTCTTGGCAAAAGAATTCAGACAGCTCGCCCGGCTGTAGAATAGTTTGCAAATGATTTTGAGGCCTGCTGACAAATATTTGTGCGTGCAGTGGGCCTTCTTGGTTCAAAGTTCTGTAGTCTCTGTTTAGCTTGGAAGTCTAAGTGTTGGATCTCTGGATGTGAAGTCGTCGGTCAGCATGCTCCGCAGCAAATGGAATTGAATGTCTCTACCTGTCCCAGCAGTCTCTTTTTATGTCATTTTGAAAATGGGTGTGTGCCTGGGCCTAGCTAAGCCTGCCCCTCTCTACTTGTTATTGTCCCAATTCTCCCCTCTCCCATGATTGTGGGAAGGAAATGGATTGTCATCATGATGAGGTCTGTTTATGGGTCAGAGGATCCTCCCCTGGTCAGTTTGCCCACAAATCTATATTTGATTCAAATACATCTTTCCCAGATATACAATTTGTTGAAATTACATGTGCACATTATATATTTCTTATGGTCCATGCTTGTCCGCCTCTGATCTTCCTGGGGGCTTGCATTCAAAAATGACAACATTTTGCGCTTTTTAACTGGTTTTGCAATATCGGACATTTACCCAAAATTACACACATGTGCGCAAGGAGTATGAACAATAATTGATGAAGTGTCAGATTTTTAACATCCAGACATTTGGAGTAAGACCCTATTTTCCGCTAGCAACCCCCCAGAATACACCACAGGGTCCTAACGCCTCTTAAAATGTTCACAGAAAAATCACAAAAATAATGATATTACTTATATAATTCTGACAAGTCCGAACTATGAGTTATCTATCTTTTTAAAATTATGCTCTGGTCAAAAAGGGGTGTGGCTTCCCACATCACATGGTGGAATAACTGGTTTATCCACTTCCCCCAAGCCAGCTTGTTCACAGAGGCACAGCTGCCCCCCAGTTTCCCCCAAGAGGAAGCTATTTTACGACGCCCCCAATATAACATTTGCCTGAGTCAAGAAAGTTGCATTGTTCTGTTCTTTCCAGTTCCCAGGTGCTCCACCCCTAATCTAATCAGAGAGGTGACACCTCCTTTTGGCAAGGGGCAGCAGGATGCAGCTAGGCCTGGGAAGAGTGGCTGAACAGGTTTCTCCTGTCGGGGGTAGTTGTCAGGCAGAATCCAGTTTCATTAAGCCAGGTTTCAGCTAAATGTCACTTTTTGTTCCCAGTTTTCTACATTCAAATCAAACTGACAATTTTTACCTATACATTAAATAATTACTTCCTTCAAGTCATTTCAGAATATAGTTTTACATTGTATCCACCTCTTAGCAAGTCTTTCCTTGGTCTGGTTTTGTTTCATTTGTTCAGTTTTACACAAAAGTCTGGTGGTTTTAAAACGCCAGCTTTCTGATAGTGGTGAGTACTGGTAATGCAACCATTTTTGGTATTAAGAAAATGAATTCCCCACAGTTCTGGGTTGCTTTTTTGGCAATCAGCATTGCCATTCCCAATGGTTTCAGGCTACTGTGTGTGTAGCCCAATGGTGGTTTTAGGCAGTGCCCTCCTGTGCTCACAACATAGGCAAAAATGGGTGGCAGCCTATTCTTCATGTTTTCCCTGTGCACTCTCTGGGGAGTTCTGGCCATCATGATGTTTTCCATGCCAGTACTGCACAGTTTTATGGTAGGGCTTGTATGCATGGGTAAAAACATCCCACAACTTGTGATGGCCTCAAAGTGGAGTTTATTAAAATGCTATCAATATTAGGTGTCACAAGGTATTTAGAGAGATAGCCAGAGAATGTATATGATCTGACCAGAAAAGGCATGTTGTGGTCACCTTGAGATGGTAAAGGTTGTAGTAAAATGTCAGTTCCGGGGCATGAACTCAATTGTGAGTGGGGCCCATTACCCATTGGGTGAAAGCTAAGTTAACCATGCTTGTGAGCAGGGACATCATTTCACCAAAACCCCAGGGGTAGCGGAAGTGACATCATATGACCCTTGACCTCTGATGACATCACATGAAGTGTTGTCATTTGACCCCACGCCGAAGTGATATCACGGGAAATGATGGAACAAAACTTTTCACCCCTTGACAAAACAGGAAGTGGTATCATATAGCATTGTTCCTAAGTACAGTACCAAAAATATGGTTATGATATCACTATAATGAGATGTACATTCAATAGAAGAATGGATAGCCATATGTATCGTTAAGATCAGTGTGTATAGGCCCATATTACCAAATTACTATAAATGCAAGCAGACGTCCATGGCCAAATGATAATGATGTGTTATTATATAGCACTTATGCCAAAGCGCTTTATATATAATACATACGATATCACCCAACCTGTGTTGGTACTCATGTATCAACCTCAGAAGGATGAAAGGCTGAGTTGAGGTATTTAAGAACAGTCTAAATCAGTGACTCACCCGCTGAAGTGTGCCTGAAATAAACATTTAATAAGTCTAGCAATTTTTGTATAGAATTCCAGAAAGACAAATTATTTGCTATTCTTATTTTTTTCATTTAGGGTCACTGCTGAAAGTGTTAGACTTGTGGAACCTCTGTTCCTTTTTAGTCTTTTTTTTAAGAGGCCTGAACTAGAAAGCCAGCCACTCCAGAAGCAAAGAGCCACATGGCGCTGGCCACAGCCCAGGAGCTTGCATTAAAAAAATAAAAGTTATTTTTAAAAGTTTTTTATGGGTAGCAAGGGAGACCACAGGGGTAGCAAGGGAGACCACAGGGGTCGCAGGTGCAACCCCTGGCAACCCCTAAATGACATCCTGCTTGTGAGGCGCTCTCTTGTGGATTGTGGATGTGTTTGAGATATCATTGGTCCGTCATTAAAATCATTAATTTTTCAAAAAAGCATTTGTAAAAGCCTGGAGGATGTAGACCACAACCGAGGCCATAGAGGATGTTTCATTGAATATGCATTTGATTAAAGCATCAACGGACTAGGAAAGCCGTATCGTGGGTTGGGAGTACTGAATTAAATGCCTGTGGAGGAGGACCACTGCTTCACCACTGGCAGTGTTTCTCTGTGTCTGTTGTAGAATAATATTGAGCGAGGTGGTGATATTATCTAAAAAACAGGCTACAGTAATAGGCAAGAAGTTTAGAGCTTGATCTTCGAGGAGATGATGAAAGTTTAAAACATTGTATTGCATTAACTATGCCCACTTTCCAAGTGTTTAACTCTAGGAATGTAGGGAAATGTTACTCAGAAATCCTAGGTGTTTGTCAATAAGAAGTGGCGTATTGGGGTGGCATAAAGCTGGCAAACCAAAAGACTGAAGCAAGTTAGGGACATTGTACTTGTGGATTAAGGATGGCAGATTTATGTCTGGTTGAGGTGCCAATACCACCAGAGAAAAAATGGTCCTAGACTAATGGACACGTGCATCCCCTCCACACCACATTTACTGACAAAGTAGTCAGTCAAATCATATTAAGATATTTGTAATTGATTTCAGTTGATTAAAAATGGCATCAGCTAATGCAATCCCTCCTCCCCAAGAGCCACCACCAGCTGGAGGACCTTCAAAACAAAAAAGCACAGTACTTCCTAGACAATGAAGAGGACCAAGAAGCTGCCATAGAGGAGGTACCTAACTCTAGCACCCAGAGAGAATCATGGTTGTGGCAGTCCTTTACCACTGTTGGGAATGTACTAAAGGCTAAAGCTACCAAAGTAAAAAGCAAAGTAAAATGCACTAGGTGCACCTTTGTATTCAGACGCAGACTCCGCAGACTCCCCGGGCAGTAATCCTACGGGACCACCTCCATGTGCTGCCACACCAAATCCAGTGGCTGCAATGCTCTCAGAAAGGGGATACAAAATTCCACCAGCTACCTTGCAAGCAACAAAAGAGGCTCTTGACAACAGTCCTCTGTACATAATACAACAAAACATTCTGCAGAGGGAAACACTTTCAAAGTGCTTTTGACACTGTAATCAAGGAGAATGATAAAAACTGCCCCATACCTAGTACACAGTACATACTTTAAGCAAAACTGCTATTTATCTTACAATGGCATCAGCTAATGCCATCCCTCCTCCCCAAGAGCCACCACCACTGTTGTGATCAAGGAGCATGAGAAACACTGGCCCCTACCTTAGAAATAAAACACGCGCAACATTTTCCCCTGTCCACCTGTCCCTCCATATTAGTGCTTGGTGCCTCTTCCCTCATTTCCCTCTCCACCTATCGTGCTAAACTCTCCTGCCAACAAAAAAAAATCCATCCGAAAACAACTTAAGAAATGTTCCTTTAGGAACCACCATTCACAGTTAAAAAACAGAACTAAAAAAAAATCATAGACTCCATCTACTTTACATTTCTCATTGAAGTACATAGACTCAATATGATTTTCCAACATTTCCATTTGCATTTTGTGTTATACTAATGGAAATATGTTTGACGTCCATCCCCGGTTCTAGGGACTGGAATGGTGCATACTGGCCCAGAAGCCCAAGTTATCAGCCCAAGCGAAGCGAGGGTGGATAACAAGGTCTCCGGACCATTATCCCACCATTCAATCCCCTGTAATGAGGGATGAAGGCCATTAGCACCCTAGGACCCCAAAGCGGGAACCCGGCTGCTAAAAAAGGATTTTTCTTTTCCAAGATGGCCATCATAAAAAAGGGAAAGTGGGGTTCCATACAGGGCACACAACTGGAGGATAACACAATAATTGCAAAACCAGAGGTATTTCCAGGCTTCAGGCAGATGGTTGTTTCTGGATTTTCAAGAGAATTTGCGACTGTGGTCGCACTGAGATACATTCTCCGTTTAGCGTTAGGGACCACCGGTCCGGCAGTATTACGGCCGGACCACGGGTTGGGCACTAACTATTAACCCCCATTCTCCATTGGGTCAGTTGGACCCAATGGATAATTTTTCACACTATTACCACACCGTAATACCGCTGGTGGTAATTGCACTTAAAATTGGTATTTTTACAGCAAATATTCCCCCAGATCAGAGCTGGGGTAAATAAGCCAGACTCTTGACAGGGCCAGCCCTTAAATGCGTCGGTAATACCACTACTGCCACATTTAATGGCTACTGCCCAACTCCTGATGAGGCAGGCATGATCTAGGGTCTTCATCACGATTTGGGCGGTATCCCGACTGGGATAACCCCCAACTTTATTTGCGTTAGCACCCACTCGTCCAGCTTAATTACCGCTGGATCACGTGTTGGGCGCTAACCAATACTCCCCATTCCCCATTGGGTCCGGGGAATTTCCGGTGAAATTACTGTGCGGTAATACCACTGGCAGTAATTGCACCGAAATTGGGCTTTTTCCCAGCTCTGAGCAGCAGGTAAACATGCCCGGCTAGAGATTGGGCGCAGCAGTTAATGTGGCAGTAACCCTGTTACCCCATCACATGTAAGGGCTAGCACCCCACTCGTGATGAGGCCCTAGGTCAGTGTTCGTCTTCACTTTGTCAAGACACAGCCACTATGTCCAGCTAATCCATTCCTTTACCTGGCATGCTCTGTGCTTATTTAAATTTCATATTGTCAACAACAAAATCACCTAAAATCAGTTGAGTTGGATTGCCGAGTAGTGTTTCATGCGCTAACCCTCACTGAGGTGAGATAGCGGAATCTATTTGTAATGCTGCGCTGCTCTACCAAAGACACTCAAATTAAAGGAACACCACCTGCTCTTTATATGGCATCTGCCGTGTTGGCATGTAATGTCCCCATGCATGGCCACTATGATTTAAACACCAAATGCATTTTCACATTTGTGACATTGCACTAAGTATAATAAATTGAAAAGGAAAAACAACAGATGTTGGTATTACATGAAGTTTTTTGTGTTAATCTATATTATCTTCTACGATGAGAAAACAGATATGTCACCGGTGTCCTATTAAAAATATTTCAAGAAATAGGAAAAACGTGTCACATTGTTCGAATGTTGGCATGCCCTTGTGTATATTATTACAGCATTGTACTTATTAGTTATGACAACACAATATCATCTCAAAAGGAATAGCTTCTCTCAAGCCTCAAATTTATCACAAAGAAAATGTATGTTAAAACAAGGAGGTGGAGCTCAAAGCCCACAATTCTCATTTTAAAGTATTTTTAACGGAATACTTACCAAGAACCTGATTACAAGTTTGCCGGACAATGCCAGTCCAGTAACTACCTTTACTTGAAGTTGGTAAGTGAGGCAAAATGGCCGATTTGGCCTTCAACCCCATGAATGAAGTGCCAGGCATGAACGGATGATATAACACAATCGCATTGCATCCATAAATACCGAAACACAGCACTGCTTGCTGTAATAACATCACTGGAGAAGAAACAATGTGCTTAGGGAAGTAAACGTCTCAGGGGGTGGCCATTGTAGGAGTACAACCCATGGATACCACAGCCAGGGAGCGCATCGGCTGAATATGACCTGCATTCAGGGGACCCCACAGTCAGCCAAGGACCTGATGGAGACAGTGGAAGCCAAAGTCTTCAGATCAGGTGTCCACAGTGTTAGCTGTAGAATTCAATAAGGAGACACACTGGCAAATGGTCTCAATGATGGCGCAAACTGGTCCAGCCAAACATGTCAAACTAGGGGACGGAGCGCCGCACAGATCCATGGATGTGTCTGCATATCCCACATAAATAGAAACATTACAAACTGGTGGGGTGTTCTAAAAAGGCAGGTCTGCAGAATGACATCAGACCACAGAGAGGAATGGTGGAGGCCCTTAAGCAGACCATTCCACAACAAAGTCAGACACTGTTGTCGATATCACTGGCATGACAGGATTCGGCAAAGTTCAGTTTCGGAGCAGGTATACAGGTTGCTGTCGGTAAGTACCCAGTACATATATACAACAATGTATCACTGTCATGGATAAGGATGCACCGACCACGCTCTCTTTGGGCTAAGCCCCTTGAAGTCTAAACTTGAAGTCCATCCTGACAACATGAAGATAGCATAGCAGGGCTACCATGAACATACTACACATAAAACCCACAAACAGATGTGTCCTACACCATGATGGAAATCTCAAAAAGCACACATCAAGGGCATCATAGAACCATTTTGTTTAAAACAATATTGTTTTTATTAATTGTTTCTGGTTCTCAAAAGATACCCTTTACAATAACAATATCAAATTACAACACTATTTCATTTCTCCACATAATTCATAAACACAATGAATGCATATTAAAATACATTTTAAAAAACCAATCCAATATAGCACTTACATAGGCCACCGAATTCAATAGAAGGGAATAACAGTGTGGATATGTGGCTTTTAAGGTCTCTCTTAATTAGTTGGAGTATGTAGATGATGTTGATCCTGTCTAGCCAATAGCATCACAGGATTTGAGTGTCAGCTAGAGGCCACAGGGGCAGTATGAACCTGGCTTTGGGTGGCGAGCTTATTCTCATCTTTCCTTCTATGGTCCTCTGTCACATTAGTGCTTCATATCTTCCTGCCTTAAAGAGAAGGTACAGAACCCCAAGGTAGGGCAGCAGGACTCCACCAACCTGCTTGGTGGTCGGTGTCTTATGTGTGGTTTGGTTAGGCCTTTTCTTTCCTTGGGTCTAAATGACATGCACCTATGTTTGATTTGACAGCACTTTGCACTGGTTTTCACAACCTTTGTGGTGGAGATGTTTTTTTGGCTGTGTTTTATGTGGTATATTTGGCTGCGCCAGTTTTCGGAATCGCGAAGTATTTACTGCATGCTTTCTGGCAGATTCTTTGCAGCTAGTATTATGTGCACCCAGTATTCCTCTAATAGTGTATGTATTACATTCAGTCACATCAGAATGGGTCTCAGAATTGTGCATAATGTTAAAACATGCAGTATTTGCAAATACTGCAAATGTTACCATTATTTCCAAGTTTGTAGTCAGGCCTACAGACTTTTATTAAAATAAGGTTTTGGGAAACGTTGTGTACTAATTGCTCTTGTGGTCTGCACTGTCTAACCCAATTCCCACAATTGACCTTGGGCTGCTCAGCCACCAGGTAGCATTCTGACCCTCAGACATGGACATGCCCCACTATTAAACAGTTGCTGAGCAAGTGCACACGGTTTGATGCTATTGCACATGTGCTGCAGGTCTCCTCCATTCTTATTTGAATTTGTTTTCTAAGAAATAATGCGATCTTTCAATGTACATCCATACAGAGGAAATCTATCAATCAATCAATCGACTAATATTATTGGAAAATCCATACAAAATATAACCATTCAAAAATACATGAATGGAAAAATGAAACGTTCCATTAAGCAGTGCATTTTTATTAAAATCATTGACATTCAAATAAAAAGGAAATCAGACTAATAAAAAGACTAATAATAACACAAAACATACTAGAATAACCATATGTAACATCATGCCTAATTTAAATTACGTGGTGATCTTTGCCTTCTGTAGAGCAAGCAGAGCAAAGTGTTCAAGTATATCGTGGATTCCTTGAAGATTACAGAAGTTAACTAACTTTAATCGCAATCTCCATTTGGCGACCACAGCGGTGCCCAAATCTTTGACATTTGACAGACAGGTGTTCAGAGCCTCTTTCAAAGATCGAACATTCCTTGCTCTAAATACAGGTAACAGGTTGAAGGATTAAGGAGGACACCATTCCCTCATCTCACCTATTCCCACGAATCTTTATTTAGTCCCAGCCAGATCTGTATTTATGATGGAAGAGAATGTAAGTGTTGCATTGAACGATCTGACTGCAGCCTTTGACTCAGTAGATCACCAAACACTTTAGGCCACATCGTCTACCATAACCGGAGGTTAAGTGCGGACCCAACCTGTGGTGCTCCACGTCATCTTTTTTCTAAGACTATCCTCCTGAGACGACCTATAACAATTCTTTGAGATCTATTGGGCATTATAGTATCTGTGCGTGAAAGCTCAGTGCTGTGCTGAGATACAGTAAGTCTGGCAGGATGTCCTCTCCCATATAAATCAAAAGGGGGGTACAGCAGGGATGTGCTCCCGCCCCCTTATATTTAACCTGCTCAACATTCCCTCTAACAGTCTGTTTGTGCAACTATGGCTGATGTGCCCCACGTGGCAGGCCTCAGAATTGCCATGGTGTCTCACATGGATGACAAAGTATTGACGGCCTGTATGCCTAATTCTCTGCAAAAGCTGATAGCTGAATTCACTATTCACATGGATAAAGTGGGATTAAGAATACGTGATAAACAGTCTGCTTATGTTACTGTTTGTGAAAAGGAGTGCAAGTCAAATGTGGAGTTTTCCCTGGAAGGTACAGTATTTGAGTGAGTTAACACACGTGTTTGTTTAGGCATCCGTGTTTGTGGACAATTAACGAACTCTAATCATGTAGAGAAGCAAACCAAGAAGATGGTGCTGTCTATTAAGGGTATTTTCTCATTTGCCTCGAATTCCAAAGTACAGCCGATAACTTACATTATGCCTGTTTAGGAGGCCAAAGCTAGGTCGGTGACTCTATTTAGAATGCTGGTCTCTGGCCTCCTCCTACTACACAGTGCATGTTGCAAGAGATCGATAGATCTCCCTGCTTCAGCTTCAACACTTTCATTGCACTCCAAGATTGCATTATCGTACTCGGGGTATCAAGTATGAATACCCCCAGTATAACTATTGTTAACCTCTTTAATAAATAGGCTTAACCTGTTGTTGGACAATCTATTGAAAACGGTCCAAAGACAGAAACTATGTAATGTACACATGTTAAATCTGGTGACAACACTGAACAGCGCAAGGAAAGCAACCCCAATGAGTGTTATATGTGATTTAGCGTATGACCAGAAGTCGATGAGAGTTAAATAAGTCACCCAGTCGGGCTATAGTGGCAATATCGACGACAACAGGCGCACAATTCTATTTAACTCAGCTTTCCTATCTACATTTTTGATGACCAGACTATGAATTAACTGTCGAAATATTAACACCAGGATTGCCAGATGGCTGAATGTTGTTGAGAGATTGATATAGAGTGAGGAGGGCCTGTTTTACAGAAGCCTTTCTCAATGGCGTTTCCCCTTATAAAACGCTTCGTATATCAGGCCCTTTGTGCGCTTTCTGTTTTAACACAACAGAAAGTGCTTCTATGTTCTCAAGATCAAGAACAAGATTGATGTTTCCAATCCAGAGAGAGAGACACTTGATGCAATGTCGTTCTGCTTTCCTTTATTTACTTTGGGCTAATTTACCAGATGATTCTTGTGCCTTTATATAATTCCTCAGAAGGGCTATAATAGTCAGAAAGGGAAACCAGCACCAGATAGATATATCTATTTATTTTAATTAATTAATTAATTAATTAATTAATTAATTACATTTGTTATAACGTTCCTAATACCATACCTGAGTTTGGTTTCTAGGCGCGGATCTGGGATTCAAATCTTTGTTGCTCTGTGTGGTCCTGCTTCCAAGACCAGCGTGTTGCCCATGTGCTATCCTCTAAAATACAGTCACTGTTTTATAAATACATTGGAAGATACATTATATAAACATTATATATATTTTTATTTGTCATGTCAGTTTATTTTTTATTGGATATACATGTATAATGTTTATCTCAATTTAATACTTGATTGTGGTTTTTAAATACAATTTTATAGGGTTGAAGCAAAAGTACCAGATGTTCAGGTATGATAGAAATTGAGTAACAGCTAAAGTAACAACAGTAATTCCCTATTCCTCCATTCCATTTTGAAGGCAAGGCTCCTAAGGTCAGCATTATTATTCTCCGATTAATAAACAACATGCCTCATGACCAGCTGCGTGGTGTGTGACAACATGGCAGTAACATGGAAGAAAACACCTTACCATCACCCCCACTTTACCACTACTTTCTCTGACCGCCGAAGTGCAGGATTGGAGGTGATGTGGGGGATTTACCTCTAGCATGCAGCTCGAGGAAAATCCTCCACTTTAAAAAAATCATCGGATTTCCCGTCTCAGAATTTCTGTTTATGATAAATCTGACATGCTCATGGAGTCCAATAGACTACAACAACACCCTTACCATGACTTGCACTCCTGCATTAAATCTGTGGGGCCAAGAGGCGGTAATGAAAAACATGTTTGTCAATAATGCTGTTCGTGTGCTGAGCCTGGAGGAGCAGGAGCTCCCTCCTTCTACTGCTGGAGCAGTAGGCAGCCCTGCACTGATGCCCTGGAGCCCTGCCTAACTCCAGGTATGCTACAAGCCACCAGATGATTCTCGCAACTCGGAGCGCGAGCGTGCCGTTTTTCTGCAATTCGAGGCGGATTATTGATTAATATATCCGCGCCGCTCCTGATTGCCCAGGGGACCACATCCACGTAGGTCTTGCCCCATTACTGCACTTGGAGTGCATCTAGCCACCATTGGGAGACACGAGGTCTGCCCCACTTCAAGATGGCCGACCGTCACTGCCACAACACTCCACTCGGCCCCACAGCCCTACAAGCATCGTGATTGGCTCCTCTCCCCTACTTGGGAGCCAACCACAAGCCGGCAGGCTTGGAGCCGGCCCACCACGAAGGCACCCACAAAGGCACTCTGCCTGTCTTCAGCCTGTCTACACCGTCGAGCCTAGAGCCAGGACCCCTTGCCGTCCACCTACAGGGTAAGCATACTGCCCCCCTCCTCCACAATCCACTCCCAACCTTCGAGCTAGAGCCCTGATCTAGCACCTCCCAACATTGCTACGTCCAAGGTCCCACATGCACCGTTGTGCTCTTGAACTGCAACAAAAAATATTCCAATGCACAATCCATAGCCAACCAACCATGCTCTTGCCCTGCTTTGCAATATGCTGTCATCTGATAATAGCACCGGCACCACGGTCACCTAGCGACCATTGTATTACTGTGAAGTGCCTTATGGTCACCCAGAGACCACTGTAATACTGCGTAGTGCCTTATGGTCACCCAGAGACCACTGTGATATTGTGTAGTGCCTTATGGTCACCCAGAGACCACTGTAATACTGCGTAGTGCCTTATGGTCACCCAGAGACCACTGTGATATTGTGTAGTGCCTTATGGTCACCCAGAGACCACTGTAATACTGCGTAGTGCCTTATGGTCACCCAGAGACCACTGTGATATTGTGAAGTGCCTTATGGTCACCCAGAGACCACTGTGATATTGTGTAGTGCCTTATGGTCACCCAGAGACCACTGTAATACTGCGTAGTGCCTTATGGTCACCCAGAGACCACTGTGATATTGTGTAGTGCCTTATGGTCGCCCAGAGACCATTGTATTACTGTGTAGTGCCTTATGGTCACCCAGAGACCACTGTGATACTGTATAGTGCCTTATGGTCACCCAGAGACCACTGTGACATTGTGTAGTGCCTTATGGTCGCCCAGAGACCATTGTATTACTGTGTAGTGCCTTATGGTCACCCAGAGACCACTGTGACATTGTGTAGTGCCTTATGGTCGCCCAGAGACCATTGTATTACTGTGTAGTGCCTTATGGTCACCCAGAGACCACTGTGATACTGTATAGTGCCTTATGGTCACCCAGAGACCACTGTGACATTGTGTAGTGCCTTATGGTCGCCCAGAGACCATTGTATTACTGTGTAGTGCCTTATGGTCACCCAGAGACTACTGTGATACTGTATAGTGCCTTATGGTCACCCAGAGACCACTGTGACATTGTGTAGTGCCTTATGGTCGCCCAGAGACCATTGTATTACTGTGTAGTGCCTTATGGTCACCCAGAGACTACTGTGATACTGTATAGTGCCTTATGGTCACCCAGAGACCACTGTGACATTGTGTAGTGCCTTATGGTCGCCCAGAGACCATTGTATTACTGTGTAGTGCCTTATGGTCACCCAGAGACTACTGTGATACTGTATAGTGCCTTATGGTCACCCAGAGACCACTGTGACATTGTGTAGTGCCTTATGGTCGCCCAGAGACCATTTTATTACTGTGTAGTGCCTTATGGTCACCCAGAGACTACTGTGATATTGTGTAGTGCCTTATGGTCGCCCAGAGACCATTGTATTGTAAACCACTTACCCACCAAACTAAGTACTAGTTACGCACAATGTCCAGCCTACTAAGCTTCTACTGCATCATGGCTATTGCTACACTTCCTGCTACTAGCAAGCTGGGCAGCTACACAGAGACCCCACTATATTCACATGCACCTCTATCACATATATCACCAGATATTATTACTAACACTCATGCATACACTGACTCTAAACACCAAGCTCTGTCAGAACCTCTAGCTTACACTTCCAAGCCTAGCTCCACCCACGATAGAAATAGCAAACTACGCGCTAGACTTAACAAACTCCATGAGACACCCAGACGACTCCTCCTTCCCACAAAATCTGTAATGAAACATCAAATTGGCAATACAGGCTACGCTTCCAACCACACCCGAGCTTCAACGCTCACCCAAATATCTATGCCCAAGACAAAATCCAGCGCTAAAAACACTCCTAATCCTACACATACCAAAGAGGAAACTAAGGATCATTCCTATAAAGGAGCACTTCTCAATGCCAGGTCACTAGTTGCACATGCCCTTGAGATAGCTGATCTAATCACTGAGAATAACCTGGACTTCATTGCTATAACTGAAACTTGGCTACACCAGGCAGCAGGCCCTTCACTCATGTTAGCCATACCTGACGGCTACACTATATGTAGACAAGACCGAGAGGGCACCCGCGGAGGCGGAATTGCCATTATCTCTAAATCAAGCCTCTCACTAAGACTAGCCCCTGCACTAACGCTACAATCCTGTGAAGCCCTCACTGCCAAACTCCTTATAAATAATAATCAATCCCTAACCATTCACCTAATCTATAGACCTCCAGGCCCGCTTGGGACCTTCGAAGAGGATCTACACAAGTTACTAACCCTCAATGCTAAAACCACCTCTCAATTGCTGGTATTAGGGGATTTTAACTTAGGATTTAATGACAAAACAGATGCGCATGCCGCGACCATCGCCCAAGCTATTAACTCCCTCGGCTTCTCCCAAAAAGTTAACAACCCTACCCATACGAAAGGTAGAATATTAGACTGGGTCGCTGACTCTAACTGTACTACAGTCATCTCCTCTATCTCGGCTTTATCATGGTCTGACCACTCATTAGTGTCCTTTGACCTCCTAACCTCCCAACCATCCTCTACAGTCGTCCCCATGGCACTCTCATGCCCCACAAGAAACAAAAAGAATATGACAATAGATAATGTCATACCCGCTATTCTTCCAACCTTAAACGCCTTGCCTGACAATTTAGACCCCGGCACTTTAGTTCACGAGTATAACAAAATTATGACTGATACTTTGGACAAAATTGCCCCACTTAAAATGCGCACAAGTAAACCCAAAGCCCATCTAAATAAATGGTTCACGCCAGAACTCAAGGCTTTACGCCTCATCAAGAGAAAATATGAATCCAACTGGAAATTATGTGCAACTGCTGAGAACAAGGCTAACCTAATATCTATCTCCCGTCAATACAAAAACGCAGTCTGTCTGGCTAAGAAAAACTCATACAACGATCGTATCGCTAACTCCAAATCAAGTATGAAGGAACTCTTCTCCATCCTAAAGGAACTTGAGTCACCTATTGCCATACCAGACACTTGCACTAAAGATCAGATCTGGTGTTCTGACATCCAATATGCTCTAACTAATAAAATTACTACCCTCCAAAACAAAATTCAACTGAAAAAAGACTCGCTTAAACTCCCTACACTGTCACCACCTAAGGCGATCCACATGCCTCAACATACCAAATTTTCCTTCACTAAAACTTCCACACTTGAGATTGAAAAAATCATCCTCACCCTCAAACCATCCAACTGCAAAGGTGACATCTGCCCTGCACAGCTAATAAAAGACGCTGCCAGAGACCTATCACCATTTATCTCCAAACTTGTCAATGCATCCTTCTCCACAGGCATCATCCCAGCTAACCTAAAACAATCCTGGGTGCTCCCGTTGCTTAAAAAGCAAACTTTAGATCCTCTCATCCCCACCAATTACCGCCCAATCACCACAGTTCCGTTTCTGCTAAAGATCCTGGACAAAGTGGCCTATATACAGATTCAAAACTACCTTGAACAGCACAAACTACTAGGATCTAGACAATCTGGCTTCCGCCCACTACACGGAACGGAAACAGCCCTGATTGACTTAAAGGCCCAAATAGACGAACTGAGAGATCAGGGTAAGACAGCCCTCCTCCTCCTACTAGATCTCTCAGCTGCGTTTGATCTTGTGGACCACAAAGTCCTCTGCAAACACCTGGACGTTGCCGCTCACTTCTCCACCCAAGCTATCAGTTGGATAGAATCCTTTCTGAGTGAGAGAACTATGAGAGTCTTTTCCCCTTCGGCAGCAGCTGACCCTATACCCATTACTTGTGGAGTCCCTCAGGGATCCTGCGTCTCTCCGACCCTTTACAATATATTCACCAAACCTCTGTTCGATGATCTGGACAATCTCGGTATCACCTACACTAACTATGCAGATGATACACAGATTCTCTTCCCACTTTCTGGGGATCACAGCGAGGATGAGGAGTTGGTGAATAGAGTGTATCTCATCATTCAGGCATGGATGGCCACTCACGGTCTTTGCCTGAATGATGATAAGACAGAGTTGATCATTCTGGGCACACAAGCCAATATTAACAAATTGGGCCCGGATTACTCAGCCTTCAGCATAGACGGAAATGCCATTAAAGTCTCGAGGGAAGTAAAAACACTTGGTTTTTATCTAGACTCTACCCTGTCCTTCACTAAACAGGTAAACTCCCTAGCCGCCACTACTGCTTACACCTGTAAATTGATCAGAGCAGGCAAGCCCTTCCTGTCTAATACCAGCTGCCTAATCCTGGCTAGAGCCTTAATTCTTTCCCGACTCGACTACTGTAATGACCTATACAGTAGCGCCAATAAAGCTACTACCCTAAGACTTCAAACTCTACAAAATAATGCTCTCAGAGCTGCATTAGGAATAAAAAAGAGGGAGCATATCTCCTCGACTAGGCGGCAACATAAATGGCTCTCTACTGAGAATAAAATCCAGCTAAAAATGATCTCATTAACCCATAAGGCCTTAAATAATGCTGCTCCCAGCTACTTGATGGACAAAATAAAAAGAAAAACTTCTAATAGACCCATGAGACTCGCCAACTCCAATTGTTTGGCAGTACCTAGATTCAGACTTGCCAAAATTGGTGGCGTCTGCTTCCCTGTGAAAGCTGCTAACCTGTGGAACGCCCTGCCACCTAACCTAAGAGCTGACCAACCCTTCCCCCATTTCAGAAGGAACCTTATCAAACACATTATCGCCAACAACGACTTAACACCCGAACACTCACAAGTGTAGTCCTACCTATTGCACCCTGACGTGACATCAACCATTATGGTTATTACTGCTAATCCTGTATATTGTTAACTGTACATTCATGTAAATACGGCAACTCTTTATCTGTACATTCTTGTAATTTGTGAAATATGGTGTAATATTGTAAATTCATTTATATAACATTGTAACATTGTAAGCTTCGCATATACTTGTTGCTGCGCCCGGTAACCTAAGGGTCTGGTGCGCAATATAAATAAAATAAAAAAACAAACAAACAAACAATGCCCACGGATTTACTGCAAAACGGAATCGTACCAAAATGTCGACCTGACAATTGCGACGGCCGAAAATGCTGACTTCTTTTTACCCCCCTTACACCACATATATATGTGGGGGGGTATAGAATATAATATTAATATGGGGGGCTGCGGGGGTCACCCCCTACATATATATGTGGTGTAAGGGGTTAAAAAAAAGTCTGCATTTTCGGCCGTTGCAATAATCACATAGATCCCTGCAAAACTGGTAATGAGTCCCAATGTCTTAGCAAGAAGGGAATCAGTTAATCTATGTGGTGTTCAGCCTCCAGTTCATTTTGCATAGCTCAAACTGTTAACTCTTTAATTTTCCACTAGTACTCTGATTGTCTACCCTTCATAAACACCTCGTAGTATTTTCCCAACAGATGCAATTTCTTTCCAACACAGGAATAGATTTGAGCCAAAGGAAGAGATCTTGAATCTGGTAGTGTAAGAAAGCAAAAACAAAGCTTGTCTATAAGCTGTTATGGAACTCCCTATGTTTCATCAGTTCACCAGTAAAGGGATGTTTGTAACTTAGCACTATGACTCGTATCTCGGGCACCCAACTCTACTGGTATGTTAGGAGAACTAGAGGGTAATACAAGGAGTTTTTGCTATGGGTAAGGTACCCAAGTTCCTTATCCCCCACAGCTAAGCACCATAAAAAACCGCTGAAATGGCAATGGGATAGAAACTTCCATTGCTGGATGCATTGCCCATCTCTGAAGGCACCCTGATAACGTGTTCCAATAATATGTAAAAATAAGATAAACCCCCATCAGAGGAATGAGACCAGGAGATGAGATGCAAAGATAACAAAGGTTATATAATCATAAAAATTGCTAGCAAAGAACTCTGCTGCCCGAGAGCGCTGTGCCGAAACATTACACGGGCAGCACATTAAAAAGGCACACAGCATCATGGATGACGTCATGAATAAGGTGCACATTCTAGCATCGGATTGGTGAGGGTCCTATGGAACAGTTGATACCATAAGGGAAACAAGATGATAATTGGCTGCCGTCTCTCCATTGCTCTTGGCACATGTGGGTCAGCTGGGCTCATCTCCGCGGTGTGAAGGTCAGGGCAAGGGAGCACACATCTATCTAACTGAACTAAACAACAGGAACTGATGGTGCAGAAATAATATCACACATGTAATCTTGCATCAATAGAGGTACTCTGGTCACATGAGCTAATATATTGGCATTCTAACCTCTACCCTTTAGATTCTCTTTGATACCGCAATCTCTACAGCAAGGTGCCCAACCCAAAGGTTTGATCTGCTATCTGCCCCGCTTGAGTCCTCATGTTATAGGTAGACGAGCGTTGCTTTTTGGGAGAATATATTGTCACACAGGATTAGGGCTGTGGTAAAGGTCCTGTAGTGATTGAGGCATGGGAAGGTCAGATGGGTCTGATATCAACATGAAAGGAACTGGGGGGTCGGAGCTGGTGGGCTCTGGCCTGGCAGGGTGGGGATTGAGAGGGCACAGACAGTGTAGGGGAAGTGAATGGGCACTTGGGCTTATGACTCACACTGTCCACAGAGCACATTCTCTCGCAAATGATACTACGGTATTGTAACAAGGCATGACTGAACTTCTGTGAGAACAAGGCTTGCGCAGAGCTGGCAAGGGGGAGGCAATGGTGTAGGCTGGCTGTGCGAGGCACCGTGGATAGGAGAGCTGCATTTGTACAGAGAGATGGATTTTCAGGCCTAGTACAACAATGGCGGTGGGCCTAGTTCAAAATGGCTTCCTGGTGCAGGGCTAAGAACTATAGTATAGGTGTTATTTACTATGGGATGAGGTGCAACAGAATGCCGCTGGGGGTGGTTATTACATATGATGTGATGCAAGTGGGGGCAAGGATTGTCTCCTTCCCAACATTCCCCCTTTTGTTACTCCTAAAGTAACGAATACCCACCCCCAGTACGTTGGCATTCTTCAGTCCTTCTAACTGCTTCATCCCATGCAACGGTACCATTGATGGGCATCCATGCTCTATACTCACTTCTCAAACTTTATCCTCTCCTTGCGTATTCTTCAGGAGTGCATGTCATATATATACATCCCCCATCAACCGCCAGATCTACCCACACCTCCTTGTAGTTTTCGAGATCTTTGTGTTGTGTAATAATGGTATTGTGATAATAATTATCTATCACATAACCAGTATTATATATGGCCACCATGCTATACTTGGGCTTGCCACTTTCCCCAGTTTGCACCTGTGCTTCTTGTGTCTCACGAGGCTCTTTGTTATTAGTGTTTCTATTACCAATTTTTACCATCATCATCATCGCACTGCTGGGAACAGCTTTTTTACAACATTGGAGTCCTACCTGGCACACACAAAGATCAGCAGGAAGAACACAATGATGGGGATGAGCATCTTCATTACAGTCCCAAGCCATGAAGGCACCCACTGAATGCCATGCTGAACCCGTCACTGTTTTGCATCCCTCCTTCTTTTCTCATTTTCACTCTCAGTTCATGCACTGCTGCGATCACGTGTGACAATGTCCCATTTTCAGCATCTGAAGAAGGTACGAATGTGCAACATGAACTTCCTATCTTTTTGCAAACACTGCCTTCCATTGCTGTGAAAAGGTCCAAGATGTAGGGATTTTGCATTGTCATCAGTCACAGCGCCCTTAGTTCCACCTTAATGACGTTAAACCCCTCTTCAGTGTCATTTGTCAGCTGGATCAGCTCCCATCGTATTATTTGGAGCCACTTGGCATTAGCTCGTGTTTGGATGCTGGGTATCAGTGATGCAAAACATTTCTCTGGTGAATTGAAGAGTTTGTTTTCATCAGGAATCTGGGCAAGGAGGTCAGAGGAGTCCTGGAATATGTAGTTTGAGGCATGTTTTCTTCGAGACAGGATGCCTTCTTGCTCTTCCTCAAACAGTATGCAGAAGATGGGGGTGATGTTCTTGTTGGCAGAGGTGCAGATTGTTGCCCTGTCGGCACCACTCCCCCCTTTACGTGTTCTTCTGGTATCACCAGCAGTGCGGAATGCAGTGTTGCCAAAGCACAGTAGCCCCTCCATGAAGGTGGTAGGTGTAAATATGCCTGGTCGCCACACACCCATTAGTAGTCCATTAGGGCGGCAGTGCCTTTTTGGAGGTTGGGGATGACAAGGGTTTTGCTGCAGCGTGTGTTGGAACCCATCAGCATTTTTCCTTCCTCATGAAAACACAGTCCATAATTTACTTCATGCTGAATTTTGATTGGTTTTTCGAGGGCAGTGACCCATGTTAGTTTTGTGATATGTTCAGTCTGAATTTGTGCACATGTCTGTTCCACCCATTCCAGTCTTTCATCGGACAGACCTCACATTTCTTCAGCTTTGCACATGAATGTTGATTCTCGACATTTATTTTCTGCAAATGTTGTTCCCTCAATTGACAGGAACGGTTCCTTGAAATATTTTGCACTTTGAGATCCTTCTTTGCAGATTCTCTCGTCAGGTGGAAAGAGTTTCATTCTTACTGCGTGTGCCTGGAAGGTGCTCTTTATCATGCATAGTGTGAGGTGGATAAGGCATTGAGTTTCTACCAGAGGGTCCTCCTGAGGTACCAGAACCTTGGGCGTCCCAGATGTGTGCCATATCAGTGAACACACATAGCAACTACCATTGGTAGCTTGTGTTCCAGAGGCACTCATGTCTGAGAACCACTTGCTAGATTGGCCTGGATGACGGAGGTCTTCTACTTTATCTAGCCCCAGACCACGGTATGCATCATACTTAAATTGTTGTGTTTGCCTCCGCTTTCTACTATACTGTAAGAGGGATGGGGCCTCATTACGAGGTAGGTGGTAAGGGATTACCGGCACCGGTAAGGACACCGGTGCCGGTAATCCCTTACCACCCTATTCCGAGGTCCCTTGGTCCCTGGTTTTACCAGGCGTTATGGATGGGACCCGTTAAGGGACTTCAGAGCTAATAACGGTACCGCAAATTCCGGTACTGTTATTAGCTTCATCCCCATTCCCATTGAGCCCTATGGGGGCTCGAATGGGAATGGGGAATGGTTCCCGGAATGGGGACTTACCAGGTCCTCCAAGGTTGGAATGACCCGGTAAGTCCCTATTTCGGGAACCCGGAATGCGGTAAGGGGGTAGCCATGGTGCTAACAGCACCATGGCTACCTCCTACCTCGTAATGAGGCCCAATATTGTCTTTTCCCTACCAGCCTGCTGCATAGTCTATCAGTGGTACAGAGTGATTTCTGAACATTCACAGGCTGTCTACGATACATTGGAAAAATATCAGCGTTCATATTTTAATTTTCATTAACATCTGTGTTATCTTGCATATACACCATGGGGGGGGCGAGGAGCTTAGTGCTACTTCAGATACTGTAATGGGGACCAAGAAATGCATTTAATTTGACTTTGAGGTGGGCATAATTGTAGGTTGTGAGGGATCTTGCAATGTTGTAAACATGGTAGGAGGTGGCAATGTAACATTATTTGCATCTGGTGAGTTTTCATTTTCATTCTTTACAAATACCTGGATTTCTGGGGTTACTCTCGTTAAGTTTTTGTACGAAATAGTAAGGTTAAGGGACATGTTATTGTTCCAGGTCAGTTTTACCCTCTGCCACTTCTTTTATATAGGCCCCCCAGATAAAAGATGCTCCCCAATAAATACCTAAAACAATTATTGTTAGAGAAAATACAATTGCTATGAAGTTCAAGCCACAGTCATAGCTATGTGCTCTTGTGGCACCAATTCTATTCCTATTGCTATCTAACTTATTATCCTCGTTGTTGAGTGGTGTGATTTCCATTCTTGTGGTACCTATTGAGAAGGATAAAACAGGGTGATGTTATAGAATGGGAAATAATAGATCATGGGGAAGTGATGAGAGACGATGAGACAAGATAGTCAAATATTGAAAGAAGGTGAAACCAATAATGAGAGAGAGAGAGTGGGAGAGAAAGAAAGAGAGGGAGGGAGAGAGAGAGCGAGACAGAGACAGAGAGAGATAGATTGCTTAGACATTTTTACACTCACTTTATTATTACAGAAAATCTCCTCATTATGCATGTTCACTAACATCTTATGGTACTGCAGCATTTCTTTGATTGTTGTCTAGCGTGTCAGGTGCTACACTATCGTGTGCTTTCCATACATCCGAAAGGTGGGTGCAGTACCATATCCCCTTCACCTTTACATCAAGGAGTGTACAATAGATCACTTCATATGGTCCATGAAATCTAGGAGAATTCCACTTGCGGACAAACTCTTGACATATACCAATTCTCCTGGCATCAGAGGTTGTTCTGGGCTGTCTTGTGTTGCAGTGGGCTTGTCAGTCACATTGTCTGTATTGAAGGGGGCGTGATTTGATTGGCAATAAACCTTACTGCCTGTGTGAGCTGTGTGAGGTAATCTTTAAACTCTTCTCCTAACACAGTTGCTGTCCTGTGTGCATCTGATACTCTTCTGACTGGCGACGGTGACATGTGCATGCATCGACCAGTTACTATTTCACGGGGGGACAGGTGGTGGTCCTTACTTGCCTGAGTGCGCAGCTGGAAAAGTGCTGGGGCAAGGCAGTATACCCAATCTACTTTTCACGAGCCCCTTGATTTTTTCCACAATCCCATTCACTTGTGGGTGATAAATCGAGCACATTTTGTGTTTTGTTGCTAGCAGGGATGTTACCTCTTTGAATAGATCATTGACAAAATGCGTACCATTGTCTGATCTTATGACATCGCATATACCCCATCTGGGAAAAAATGTCTCTGACCAAAAATGTTGCTGCGCACTTTGCATCTGGGTGGGCGCACAGCCCTGCTTCCACCCATCAGGAAAATGGACACACCACCACAATCAGATATATTTCCCCATTGCCCCATTGCACCTTTGTCCCATATCTGCATAATCAATGTGCAGCTCTCGGAAGGGACCCACGGGGTGTAGCAGTGTTCCTCGTAAGGTCATTCCAGAATTGAACATTTGACACTTGGCACATTCGATCACCATTTTAATGAGATGCTCCTTAAGGTTTGGGATAAACCAGTCCTCCTGAAGGTCTGCTGCAATGTGTTGCTTTGTGCTATGAGCGGGGAAGTGTAATTGCGACCTGCAACAGTTCTACAGGCATGACAACATTTCCTGTTGTGTTCTGCCTCCATAACAAATCTGTAGGGGATTGTGTGCATCATCTCTTCGTCCATAGATCTTATTCTGTTTGGAGGGCTCTCTTTTGTAACTCAGTTATTTGAGCAATGGATAGTGCATTATACCTGTCAGATTTTTGTTCTTCGGTTTTACTCATTAGTATGTATTCTGCATTCATGGGGATGGGGAGGTTCATTACATCTTTCGAGGCTGTGTCTGCAGCCGTGTTTAGCAGAGAGATCTCGTCCAGATTATGGGTGTGTGCCTGGCACTTCAAGATAGCTACCACAGAGAGCTGTGCCAATGCTTCAATCAGTTGATTCAATAATTCTGCCTGTTGTACAGGGGATCCGTGTGCTCTCCTAAAGCCCCTTCTCCTCCATTTGGACAGTCCAGCATGTACCGTGGTGGTTACATATGTTGAATTGAAAATATTGTCACTGAAAATCAATGCTATCAGTTCTGCGACCTGGGCAGAAAAATGCATGGGCAATCGTTTTTTAACTAGAATTTCATAATCTCCTTCTTCCAGTCTTACTACTGCTGCTCCTACAAGCTTTTCACCTGTTTCTAGGCAAATAGATGGCGACCCATCAACAAAGTATACTTCTCCCTCCCCCAGTGCATTTTCACTTGATTTAAGAATGTCATCCCCTTCTCCCTCATATGTGCACAATCATGTTCCTGCATATCTTGGAAAGTGCAGGGTTCGGTGAGAAATGTGGCTGGGTTAACTGATTTGCACCTGATGATATGGATATTGGGGCTTGATAGTATGATCTCATATGCTGATGCTCTTTGTGTTGTGAGGGTGGATTTGGATCTTTCTAATATGGCAAACAGGGAGTGCTCTACGTAAAGGTTGATGGAGCACCCCATCACAACTGTGGAGCTCTTCTCAGTGGCGAAAGCAACAGCTGAGAGAGCCTGTTCACAAGCCAATTGACCCTGCATTCCCGAATCAAGTGTGCCACTGTAATAGACCAGTGGTTTGTGACCCATTGATGTTTGTTTTGTCAAAACTGCTGTCATCAAGGAGCCACTAGAATGCAAGAAAAGGTAGAACCTCCGTTCATGATTAGGTGTGGCTAGAACTGTGGCTGTGGAAATCAATTCATTTAAGTTTTCAAATGCACTCTGCATTTCTGTTGTCCATGTTATGTGTGTTTTCTCTTTTTGTGCCTCTTTCAAGCCTTTCAGCAGGGGTCTAGTGTATGTGGCATCATCAAGTATCCATGCTTTTCAGTAGTTAGATATATATTACAATTTCTGCATGTCTTTCACTGTGTGGGGCCTGGCCGAAGCACACACTGTTGCCGCCCTGTCAGGTATAATTCTTTTGAAATAAACTGGCCCGAGTACAGGACCTCGGTCAGACAATATTGTCGTTTTTTCTTGTCTACCTTGTATCCCTTGTGTGCTAACAGCTGGAGAAGGGCAATAGAGTGTTTTCTACATCTCTCTTCACTGTCACTGCAAACTAAGAGTGCATCTAAATAATGAATTACAGTGCTGGGACCTGAATATTGCCAAGAACTACGTGTAGGATCATATTGAATATGCTGGGGCTTTCACAGTACCCTTGGGGCAAGTGGCAATGTTTGTATCTACCCCCAGTGTAAATACTGTGAGGTACTGGGAGCTGGGATTAAGGGGTACAGAGAAAAACACATTTTTCAGATCCACCACAGTAAAGCGGGTGGCCTTTTTTGGGATGTTGCACAATATTGAAGCAGGATTTGGAACAAGAGGGAACTCTTTTTGTATGATTTCAATGAGGGGGTGGAGATCTTGTATCATTCGCCACGCGCCCCCATCACTTTCTTGATCAGATATATGGCCGTATTGCATGGGGAGTGGGAGGTGACAATCATGCCTTGTTCTAGGAGGGCACATAGTGTTTCCTGAATTCCTTCCTCTGCCTTTCTGGACAGGGGGTATTGCTTCACTATGGGCAATATTGCTCCTGGTTTTATTTTAATTTTCACAGGGGTCACTTCTCTCAACAATCCTACATCATGTGGGTTGGGGTCCACAAATGAGGGGGCGCTTGTTACATATCTGTATCATAAAAGGAAGGTGGTGCACTGACGACATCAATGAGGGGGCTGGGCACTTTCCTGAACTGTACCATCACTTTACAGGGGATACTTATTTCTAGTATAATTTCCCCATCTTTGCTGTGATCTGTGAACAGTTCTTCATCACTTAGTTCTCTTAATGGTATATTTGGGTCAATGCACAACACTGTGTGCCATTCACATCCATGTCTATTCCTATTGCTACAATCCGTTTAGCAGATACCTGTACCCCTTCAAGATCTAGGGACAGAATTGTACCAGCAACCATCTCAGGGGCAGCTAGAGGGTGGAACACAAAATCTGAAGGCACTCTCCATTCCTTTCTCGTGAGCTCAGGTACTGCTGTGTCCAATACTCTGATCACGTAGATCAACATGTCAGTATCCACTGGAACACCTCACTCTCAGCTCGTTTGCCGTGTTGTTTATCAATAGCATTGCTCTGAGGGATCACATGCAGCGGAAGAGCAAACCAACCCTCTCTTGGTGAATGATATTGTCATATTGAGCAAATCCCGACCCAGCAAATTGACAGGGAAACGTTTGTAATAAAGTAGTGGTGCCCGTACTGTTTTACTTCCTATTTTGACATCTAAATCTTCTGTAAAAGGAACCGTTCCTACAGCCCGAGAGAATCCTTGCATATCAAGATTTTTTCCAGACTATGGAAAATCAACCTAATTTATACATGATTTTTCTGCCCTCGAGTCCACCATAAAGATTAACTGTTTGTTCCCTATCGCCGCCCCCACTAGTGGTTCCTCTCCTGGATGTAAGGTATTTGATAGTACCGGACACGCAAATGCTGTCTGTGGGCTGTCCTAGTCAGGGTGGGTGTCTGTCCCTGGGCAGGAGAAGATGTTTTCATTAAGCACACATGTTCCTTGGTAAGGTGCTGGTGCACTGTTTGCAGTGGTGGCAAAGTGGTTTTGTTTTCACTGGGGCTGTTGAGTGGGGCGGTTGGGCTGGGCTGGTGCTGTAAGTGTGGGGTGATCTAATGCACTATACCCAGGTGGTGGTGGATGTGATTGCTGTGGATGTTGCGGGGGTCCTTCATACAATCTCTGGGGCAATCCGTATGGGCTCCCTGGGTGCAGATGGCCATATTGGGGAGTGGCGTATTGGGATGGTGTCTAGTAAGGTTGGTTGTATTGGTTTTTCCCCACTGCCTGCTGTGGCACTCTCTTGAAAAGTGGCCCACCTCCCGCATGTCCAACATTGCCCTTAGCTTCCTCCTCTGGGACCTTGTCCTCTGTATCCCCCTTACCCTCCATATCCTCATCCTCCCCGTGGTTCCCTGAACTCAAGTCATCCTCTTGCAGGCCTTCGTTGCCACTGGGGTAACATATATGGCTGCTCTCCTTCACACTGCCCTTGTCCATTATCCGTCCATACTGCGGCCATTCTTGCCTGTGTGGCTACTGAGACACACCCCTCTTCACCCAACTGATCTGTGGGAGGTACGGCTGTTACTGCCGCGACCTTCACCAGCTTTGTCTGCACAAGTTTTGCTTCCTCAGCTAACCTCCTTTGAACAATTTCTTTTTCTTTTTCTTTGATCCTCCTACAATGGTGCACTATGATGCTTTGAATTTCTGGCCACCCCTTTGCTTCTATTACTGGTATTTTATCTCAGGCCTTCTGTACTTCTTTGGGAAATTCCCTTCTTATGATAAAGTAAAATAGGGAGGTAGATTGGCCCCATGCGGTGCCCGTCTGCGTGGGCCACATCTCCTACATTGAAAGAATGAACCGCGTAGCATCTTCCTCTTCCCCATCGTGCTTTGCATTATAGAGTGTAAGTCGGGGTGTCAGGGAAGGTTCTCCGCAGTACATCCCACTCTTGTGTGCAAATGTTATTAAATGATGCCCCATCATGAGTGTCATTACTCAATGTTTCTCCCGGGAACCCAGCTTCACCCAAACTGCGTCTGCTTGATCTCCTACTGCAGACACCAAGAGGCTTTTTATGTCTCCTATTGCAAGGGGTACTCCGGCAGTATTTTTCTCAAAGGCGTAGATCCATTTTCCCACGCCCACTTTGAGTGGGGGGAGAGACTTGAGGAGATCATTTTTGTGCATTTGAGGCCATGGGACATAATCAGGTCACCCTGCTCCCTTATGGATGAGGGGCATTTGCAGTTTAGATTTTACTTTTCTACCCTTTGTTCCTGCTCCTTTCATTTTAGCCATTGCCATTCTTCCCGGTCTATTCCTTAACCTTTGCTCCCAGGCGTCCTCCACAGCAGGCATGACCCACTTTACTGGCGGTATTCCTCCTAAAACACCTTCTTCTCATTCGTCAAAATCACTCCTTCATTCTTCATCCCTCACTGAGTCCAAAGTATCATATCCCAAATGATCAGTCTCCCCCTCCCATTCCACTCGTACAGCACGTATGGGCGCGCTGTCAATCTTGAAGAGTATTTCTCCCGATTTCCATTTGTCTTCCTGTATTGGTGGGGTGCCCCGTGGTGGTTGTGGATCCCCCACTACCTCCTGTATTGGGTGACTTACTGCTCGTAATCGAGCCAGTTCTTTACGGGTGGACACTAATGCCACCTCAAGATCTCTTACACCTACTCCTGCAGGGACAGGAGTGGTGGACGATGGGACATAAGGAGTGGGTGGAGCTGTGCTCGCTGGTACTGGTGTATTCCCCTCAGAGCATACGTAGGATTTGAATACCCTTCTGTTGGTTTTATGAGCAATGTATGAATCTGTTTAGGTTCTGTCTCTCCCATTTCTCTGTTCCTCTCCTCTCCCCCTCCCGCTTCTGGAGTCTCTAATCCCTTTTCCTTTTTATTTGTAGTTAGATTTTATTTGACCATCCGCCACAAATGGTATTTTTTAATGCACTCACAGTACAAAGGGAGCTGTTTGCAAATATGGCACAATGGCATCCCTGCCCCCATAACTGGTTCTTTCTGTTCCCTCTAGTGCGTTCCCCCTTTCGAGGTCCTTATAGAAATGCAAGTGTCCTTCTTCCCACTCACCCCTCCCTCCTTGTACTTCTAGCTCTAGGTACTAACTGCCTCAGTGCCACCTAGATGTCATAGGTGTTGGTACGTTACACAATTACAATACAGAGATACGTATATATTTTAGACACATAAACACACATTTTTTTAATAATAAAAAAACAAATACAAAAAACAAACTATGCATAACAAATTCACACCCCTCCCCTTTCCTTACCTAAGAGCCCCTTCTTACATATCCACTCATTCCCTTTTCATAGACATCACGTCACCCTTCCTGGGCTCTTCCTCCTTGCATATATATGAAACAACATTGAAAACAACAAGCTAAAATAACAAGCTAAAACAACAACTTCTACTTGTTCCTAAACCCTCTAACTATATGGGGCTCCTACTTTAATATCTTTTACTTTGTCTCCTGCACTGGTCAAAACAGTGCCCTGTGGTTCCACCCTCCAACCTCTTTCTAGGTCAGGCTCCCGTATTTCATCTTTGATCTTCCTTCACGTGTCTCTATTAAAAAAATGAATGGCCATAAAAAGTCAAAAGCGCTTTGCTCCAATGACTTATCCAGTTCATTCATCCATCCATTCACTGTGTGTTCCCCTCAATCATGTTGCTCTATATTCCCCACAATATTCCCTACTTTGTTTTTTTGTTTATAATTCATACTCACGTGCCCGTGTTCTTCCAGGAGCCTCCATTCGCGGTCTATCCACAACATCTAGACCTCTCCTTGGGGTCGCACCCGGCTCAGGTGAGCAGCGGGATATTCGCAAAGCCAGAACCCATAAGAACCTTCTCCTTCTGCGCATGCATTTCTGGGGACTGGTTAGCCATAGGTGGGGGGCGGCCTTCTCAGAGAAACCCTGGATCTCATCACAAGTACGGGGGACTCAAGGATATCACATCTAAAGGGGTCACCAAATGAAGGCACCCTGCTAGCACGTGTCCCAATAATATGCACAAACAAGGTAAACCCCCGTCAGGGGAATCAGACCATGAGATGAGTTGCAAAGATAATAAAGTTTATATAATCATAGAAATTGCCAGCAAACAACTCTGCTGCCCGAGAGCGCTCTGCCGAAACATTACATGGGCAACACATTAAAAAGGCACATAGCATAATTCAAGACATCATGAATAAGGTGCACATTCTGGCATCGGATTGGGCCTATGCAACAGTTGATACCATAAGGGAAACAAGATGATAATTGGCTGCCGTCTCTCCATTGCTCTTGGCACATGTGGGTCAGCTGGGCTCATCTCCGCGGTGTGAAGGTCAGGGCAAGGGAGCACACTTCTATCTAACTAAACTAAACAACAGGAACTGATAATGCAGAATTAATGGCACACATACAATCTTGTATGAATAGGGGTACACAGGTCACATGAGCTAATATATTGGCATTCTAACCTTTACCCTTTGGATTCTCTTTGATACTACAATCTCTGCACCCTGGTGCCCACATCAAAGGTTTGATCTGCCATCTGGCCCGCTTGGGTCCTCATGATATAGGTAGACGTGTGTTGCTTTTTGGGAGAATATATTGTCACACAGGATTAGGGCTGCGGTGGAGGTCCTGGAGTGATTGAGGCATGGGAGGGTCTGATGGTTATCAACATGAAAGGAACTGGGGGTTGGAGCTGGTGGGCTCTGGCAGGGAGGGGGTTGAGAGGGCACAGACAGTTCAGGGGAGATGAATGGGCATTTGAGCTTATGATTTATCACTGTCTCTCGCTCTCCATAGAGCACATTCTTTCGGAAATGATACTACGGGATTGTAACAAGGCATGGCTGGTCTTCCGTGAGAACAAGGCTCATGCAGAGCTGGCAAGGGAGAGGCGATGGTGTGGGCTGGCTGTGCGAGGTGCTGGTTATTGGAGAGCAGCATTTCTACAGAGAGAGGCATTTTCAGGCCTAGTACAACAATGGCAGTGGGCCTAGTTCAAAATGGCTTCCTGGTGCAGGGCTAAGAACTATAGTATAGGTGTTATTTTCTATGGGATGAGGTGCAACAGAATGCTGCAGGGGTGGCTACGCCTTCCCCTTTGGTTATTACATATGTTATGTTCCTGGAGTGACGCAAGGGGGGGCAAGGATCATCTCCTTCCCAACAGGGTCCAAGCGATATCATATAGGAAATGCAACTCCAAATAGTCCAGGGATTCACCTTGTATTTTTCCCCTGACAAAAACATGTTTACTGTATTTTTCATATCCAAGACATGCCAATCACTTTCTTTTGTGTTTATTGATTATCCATCCCTTACTCCGTTATCATAAAATAAGGACTCAGACAGTGAGTTGTTTTTGTAAACATGAAGTCATTATGAAGTAATAGTCAGAGGTAAAGTGAATCTAGTGCCTGTGTGCCACCCTGCATCATATAGTTGGATACATATGGGGTAATTCGATCCTTGCTGAGGCGGTCTTCCTGAGACTGTTATTCACTTTTAGTCAGTCAGAGGATAGGAAATGGTAGTGGTAAACAGTGTGGACAGTAGCTGCACTAAGAAATAAGGCAATACTGATGACCACCGATATGGATTAACATGGGAACTAAATGTGCATGCCGGGTACTCAGGATAAACACACCAAACGCCTACTCATCTAAAATCTAGATTGATTAGGATGCACTGCAAGATGCACGCGGAACACCTCAAGCTATTTTAAAGCTACTGCTAAACCTACTTTTTTTCGGGAATGATTAGCAGTCTGTGACTGTTTCTGACTACTATGTTTACCTATGCTAAACAGCATCGTGATGTAACACACATATGACGTCACCACATTACACTACGCGGGACGTCTTTTCAGTATAAACACCCATTACTAAAATGGACTTTGCCCGAAGACACACACGGAGCACCGTAATCCTATTATGATAAATCTCTCAAGACAACCCTAAGTTAAGAACTGCCATGCACACCTTTTTGGATTACTAATATCTGACCTCACTAGAACATTTGAATGACTACCTCCTCTAACTCCCTTGGGCTATAACGTGATACACCTACCTAATCTCGAAAAGTCTACCGACATTTTAACTACAATGACTGACACAAGGTAAATGGAAACCTCCGATTAAGAACCTCCATTGGTAATATCAAATCAGAACCTTGGAACACTTAACCATGTCCCTATTTTTCAACCAGAACCACCCAGGCTTGCAATGTATAGAAGTAACGTGACGTAGATATGTGGCGCGCAAGCAACCGATGGACAGTGATCCAATGGGTAAAACCTCAACTATATGATGCCACTCGGGATATTTTAACTAACAATCCTGCACAGAGCACCTTACAATTGTGAAACACTCCAAATGTACACTGAACACGCCGCAATTGTCAGGCACAGTCTGTATAAACTATAGAACCATGACCTGGCCCTTTATTATGGACACAACTCACAGTAATGTACTTGCCAATCATGACCAGTCAATCTAGGATAAACCATATGACAAATACTACTGGATACAATGCTACAAGGCACTTCATGAAAGTGTAACGTCAATATATTGCTTCTCTTTTTCCCTACTTAATAAGCCCCACCCACCTGGTACCTTCCTGGTTGCAGCTCTTTTTCCCTACATAATCAGCCGTCCAGCCTCTTTTCCTTTTGCAGATGGAGAGCAGGTGCAAGTGGATCTAGGCCACTTGGCCTAAGCACCACCCACCTCCTTAGCCTTGCCTCTTCCTTTCTGCTCTTAACTCTTAGGTCAAGGGCGTCTCTCGCCCAGGCGTCCGAAGTGAAGGGCAGACGAAGAAAAGGTCAATTCTTGTTTGGACCTATTCAGACAGGAGGACCCAGGACCCAAACCCCTGCCCAGACAGCAGGTAAGCATGCACCAACATGTGTTTACTCCCTCTGTCCCCACAGGCCATCCCTACCATCATCAGGCAACACCAACATCAACTTCTCCAGTGCTGGGGTGAGGACAGGTGCCCCATGGCACAGTAAGTTTTGCATTTGTAAATGTTTTATTCTCGCGTCACAGCATGTGTGCGAATCGCTCTCAGTGGTGCCTACCTGACTGCATGGTCCTCACAACTCCCTACTGCATGTGCCTTGTGGCCCCTTCTCCAGCCTCCTGCACCCCCTTTGCTCTTCCTCATTGACTGCCCTGTTTTACATTGTATTGCTTTGTGTTGAGCTGCATTCTTCCTTCTTCTAGGTTTACATTTGTTGACTGCTTTGTTCTTTTTTATATTGTTATGTGTTCTGCTCTGCTCCACCCTCCTCTATGTTCTCTTTTTATGACTGCTCTGTTCCTGATGCCTTGGTAACCTGATTTGCTTACCACACTGCCTTGTTTTCTGCCTGCTCTTCAATCTGTGCTCTTATCTACTTAGTCAATCGTCCAGTATTGTCTTGTCTCTTTCTGTCTCATCTGCTTGCACCCCTCCTTGTGTCATCCCCCAGTGCACCCCCTTCCTTTCCCCTGCACTCCACTTCCCCTTTCCTCTTCCCCGCATACTCTATGGTGCTCTCTGTTTCTCCTATCTTTTCAAACTGCTTCTCGATCGACTTTTATGCTCTCCTCACTAAGTCTGGTAGGAAGAAGTTCAAAAAGGATATCGTGGTCTCCAACCCAGGCATCCCTATCGCTGTCACCTATACCAGTTCTTCCTCAAAATAGACCCTCACCGATATCCTCTTTGTCGTTCCCTCGTCAGACCTATGGACTCCTCATATGGTCTCTGTGCTCTCTCCTTTCGCTTCTTCTTCAGCTATTAATGGTGACACCCGGTGGGAGGCCCTCCTGGTCCCCTTCCACTCCTCTAAGGTCATCATTAATGTTTACCTAAATGGCACTGTCTGGTCATAGGCCCTCAGACCATCCTCCTTGGCTACCTTGCCCTTTTCTCCTTCTTCTGCTGCCCCCCCGTGCTCCTTCTACACCTCCGCAGGGCGTACTTCTGATTTGTACCCCTCCCGGAAGTCTTTCAAGGTTGTCAACCTGCTCCATATTGCCACTTTCAACTCTTGCTCAGCAGTCAAACACTCCTCTGACATTTGCAGCCTCCTGGAAGAACTTGATCTCAATGTCCTCGGTCTCACTGAGACATGGTTCACGGCCAGCTCCGTCATGAGCTTTGACAGTCTCCTCTCTGATGGCTACAAGATTCTCTCTGTGCCCAGATCCAACCGCTCCGGAGGGGGTGTAGCCTTGATCTTCCCGGAGTGGAGTCCTGCCTCTGTCATTCCTATGCATGTCTACTTCTCTTTCAAATACCTTGTCTGCAGGCTCTCACTCACACCTGGCCACTCTCTTACCGTGGCTACTATCTATCACCCGCCTGGTCAGATCACCTCCTTCCTGTCTGAGTGGGCGGACCTCTCCTCCTCCCTCCTGACATCGACCACTCAACTCCTCCTTCTTGGAGAATTTAGCATCTACCCGGATGCTTTCTGTCCCTCCTCTGGACTCTTTCTCAACCTCTGTGACTTTCTCTCTCTTTCTGTTATTCCCTCTGGCCCGATTCACTCTGCAGGGCTCATTCTGGACGTTCTGATCTCTTCAGGCCTCCCCCTCTTTATCCCCCTCACCACTCCTCACTCCTGGAGTGATCACTTTTTCCTTTCCTCCCATCTTTCCCTCTCTACTCCTGAGGCCAAGCCAACTCCAGCACTGCCACCTACCTTCCCGGTCATCTGACCCATGAAGCGTGTGTCAGTTGAGGCTTTCGCCTCCACTTTCTCTTCCCCTCCTCCTCCTCTGGCTGACTCACATCCTGACACAGCCCTTTCGATGCTCCACTCTTCTATCTCTGATACTCTTGATGTTCTTGCCCCTGTCATGAGGATACAGTTGAAGCCCAAAGCCAAGTGCGACTCCTGGTTTGACTCTGACATCATCACCCTTAAATGCAAGTGCAGGGTGGCTGAGAGGAAATGGCTAGTGTCTTGCACATCCTCTGACAAACTGGCCTGCTGCCTGCTCCCAAGGCAATACCAGCTCTCTGTATGCACTAAGAAGAGAGCCCACATCCAGGCCCACGTCTCTGCGGCATCTAACAACTCGGCCAAACTCTTTCAAATCTGCAAGGAGCTGGCCAATGCTGCTGCAGTCTATACCTCTCCTGTCCCCGCCCAGGCCCTCTGCACGGCCCTGGCTTCTCATTTCATCTCTAAAACCCAGGACATCCTGTCCACCCTCTCGATCTCTCCTCCTCCTCCCTCTACTCTCTTCTCTACCTCTGGTCACCCTGTGGCCACCTTTCCTCACTCTTTCTCTGCCTTTCCTCTGTTCTCCCCTGACAAGGTTTCTAGACAAGTCCAATCTATGAAAATCTCATAAAAACAGGTTCTTCCCTGTTCTTCCAAAACCATCAAGGACCAAATTGACACCCTTGCTCCTGCCCTGGCTGACTTATGCAACCACTCCTTCACCACTGGAGCCTTTCCTTTCCCCTGATGCTATCTCTTGTGCACTCTCTTCTCAAGAAACCCTCAGCCAACCCCTCCTGCCTGGTTCACTATCGCCCAATCTCCAACACTCCTTTCCTGGGAAAACTCCTGAAAATGATGGCCATCTCCCAGCTTCATCTTCACACTCAATCTGTTGGTTGTCTCCATGACCATCAATGTGGCTTCAGAGCAGCCAGAAGCACGGATACTGATCTCCTGAACACCCATGAAGACCTGCTCTCTAACCTTGAAACTAATCACCCCTCTGTCCTCATCTTACTCAATCTCTCTTCTGCCTTTGGCATGGTCAACCATGACATCCTGCTCTATCGTCTCTGTGATAACCTGGCTATCACCAATCAGGCCCTTGCCTGGCTGACCTTGTTCCTCTCTGATCAACCTTCCCAGGTCCAACTTGGGTCCTCCCTTTCCTCTATCTCACTCTCTACCTGTGGTGCTCCCCAGGGGTCTAACTTCTCTCCCTGCCTGTTTAACCAATACCTTGAACCTCTCGCCCACCGCATTGCTGCTCTCTGCTCCAACTTTTGTGCTATGCAGATGACAATCAGCTTTTTTTCAAGCTCCCCTCTGCCACCTTTTCCCCTTCTCTCATCTCTGACTGTCTGTCTGCTATCCAGGAGTGGTGTGCCATCAACGATCTCTGCCTTAATGACAGTAAGACAGATATTCTCCTCATCGGCACACCTGCACCCTGCTTTTCTGTCACTCTCTGGCTGACCTCTCTTGGCCTTCTTCCTGCTCCCACCTGTGAGGCTAAGAACCTTGGGGTCATCTTTGACTCCATACTCTCCTTTTTTCCTCACATCTTTGATGTCTCTAAGAAGTCAAACTACCAACTGCACCTCCTGAGAGGTATTCTTTCTTTCCTCTCCTTCCCCCAGAAGCGCAATGTCTCTAGAGCTCTAGTTCTATCTAGGGTGGACTACTGCAACAACCTCTTTCTAAATCTGCCTACTTCTACTCTCTGCCCTCTGCAACTCATCCAGAGCAGGATATGCAAGACTTGTCCTTGGACTCAAGCCCAGGGATCGTATCTCTCCAGCACTGAAATCTCTGCATTGGTTCCCAGTGGCTGCAAGGATTAAGTTCAAGACCCTCTGCATTGTCCACACGGCCTTCTGGAGCCTGGGTCCTCATTACCTTCAACTCTCTCTTCGTAAATATCTTCCTACTCGAGCTCTTCCCTCCTCCACCTCCAAATTCCTCAGGGTCAGTCACTTCTCCAAGCAACGAGTTGGTGGTAGATCTCTTTCTTCGGCTGGGGCCTCCCTTTGGAACAGCTTCCCTGCCTCTCTGAAACTTGAGGAGAACCATCTCTTGTTCTGGAAGCACCTCAATACCTTCCTGTTTGCTTCTGCCTTCTCTCTTCCTCGCCCCTGCTGATTTCCTGTCTGATACTGCACTGGCCACCTGGCTAAACTCTGATTTCATGCCCAGGTCCCTGCCCACCCAGTTGCACATTCGCACTGCCTCCCAGCGCCCTTGCATTTGGGTCTGTATCTGTAACCATACAGTCCCCCTACCTGCACTTTTGGACACCTGCTGTCTGCACTTACCCTTGCACCTGCCAACTGCTGGCCGCGCTTCTTGTTATTGTTTTGATCCCATGTACACCGCTGCCCCCTCCCCTTTCCCTTGGCACTTTTCCCCCTCCACCTGCCCCCTTCCCGGCACTTTCGCAATTTTAATGTCACTTGGCCTAGTAAGATTATTGTCTCTGTCCTCCTTTGCTTGCCTCATCGCGCCTTGACACACTTGTGTATAGGTGTTTTACAAATGCCATATCCTATCATATACAGGATTCATCCCCATGCTTCTCTAACTGTCTGGTTTCTCTCTTTCTTAGGTCCCCCTCTGCTTCCCTCCTCCACATCTCTATAAGTGACTGTGTAACTAAAATGATTGCTAATGATTCCATGAATGCATGCATTCCATGAATGCATGCCCTGAGTGCAATAACTTGTACTAAACTTGACTTAAAATACAGAAAGCCTACACACCTTAAGTGCTATGACATGTTTTGAACAGACAAACTTGTAAACCAATAGTACATTTGGACTATATATAGTGAATCTATATTTGTTGCAGTCAGAAATGAATGTATCTACAAACTATTTCATATGTGATGCAATGCCTTGACCAAGCCTGATAAAGGGTGAAACATAAGCACATGCCACCAACAGGTCTATGTTGGCTCACAGCACCTACCATCTAACTTAGACCTATACTTGCCCTCACAAACAAGGTCCTGATTCATGGAATTATTTGCATGTAAAATGGGGATTTGCATGCCATTCTGCACGCAAATCCCTCCTTGATGAATGGGGATTTGCGGGCAGAATGACAACTCCCTGTTTTACACACAAATAATTCCAGGAATCAGGGCCTACATCTATACAATGTGTAGGGATATCAGCAGCCAAATAAATAGTGCTCAAAAGTAAAGTTCCAAGCTTCTTTCAGCTCTTTGGTTTTCTCTCAGCTTCCCTTTGTGGCAAGTTCAAAATAGTTCACAAAAACCTCAGGGTTCCCTTCCCCAAGCATTCAAAACAGTTTAACAGTTCTTCAGAAGGCCCTAGGGTTTCTCTTCCCCAAGGTTCAACACAGTTCCACAATTCCTCAAAAGCACTCTGGATTTCCCTTCCCCAAGATGCTGACTGTTCCAGCTGGCAAAAAAACAAAAGGCAGCTCAAATCCACTGGCTCTCAATATAATATCAGTTCAACTTCTTGTTCTTTCTCAGTAGGCAACTCAGTCTAGGTACAGTTGTCAGACCACACAGCCCACCCACTGCAGGTCATGCAACCAATAAGCCTGCTTTCCTTGGCTCTTTTCAAATAAGGGTTGGTCGGTCTGGGCCGGTTTATCCGACCACACAGTCCACTCATCACAGGTCATGCAACCGGTAACCCTTTGCACTTTTCTGTCATTCTGTATTCTTCAGATTCTGCTCAACACAGGGTTTCCCCTCTCAACCTGTAGTCCTGTGCACTCTTGTTTCTTGGCACTGACCATTCTTCTTGGCAGTCTTTTGTCTTTGCCACCACATGTATCTCAAATAATTCACTGTGTGGTACTTTAGCCCTTCTTACCACTTTGCTTTCACTTCATCTTACCCTTCATTCATAAATGTTCATAATGATTCAGCACTTGTTTTGCTTTGTTGCCATATTCAAAACATACTCAATATATCCTTTAGTTAGTTCGGTATTCAATAGTAATTGTTGCACTCTTAAAAACTACTCTTTAAAAGTACTTGTAATACTTGGTAGCATGTTCGTTATTCACAGTCATCTCATTTGCCCTTCTGTAGCTTGCATAGCAATATTCAGTTTGTTTGGCATTCGGGTATGTTGGTTTCTCAGCACCGGAGCGCCCCGGTCTGAGTGTTCCCTTTTCTGCACTCACTGATAAGCGTTTGCTCGTCCAGGCTTCTCTGTTTCGTCTTCTTTGCAATGCTTCCCACCGGGCTTCCAAGCGAGTAGCGCTCGCTATTTTGGGCACTTCATAGCCATGCTCTTCCCCAGCGGGAGATGTCGCGAGCCTTGCTCGCACTATGTGTAGCAGGCAGCACCTTGGAGGCTTTGGTGCCTCACCACAGCTTCTGTTGTAGGCACCGGGGAGGAGGAAGGACAGGAGTTTCGACCCTCTCATGGCCCGTCTTGGCCCTGGAATCTGCCTTGTACTCCTGCGTGTCCGGGTTTCCCTCCAGCCAGTTCCCCCATATGTTGCATCCTTCTTCTCCAGACCCTTCTCATTATTTCATCTCTCTCTCTCACTCTTAAACACCTGATGCATGTTAACAGGCTGCAGGTGCAAGTCCTCCACATTGATTGCCTAACTTTGGTGAAGCTGATTAGTGGGACGTGCCTAACTATAATAGTCAAACTCCTGAAGAGCCCTCTTCCTGGTCTCAGTACCAAAGTGGTGTGAATGCAGGGGAGTGTGTATAACTCTTAGTTGTTTCCTCCTCATCCCAGTCTTCTTATAAAAGGGCTGTGAGATATTTTGGTCAGAATAAAGAGTCAAGGACTGACAATAGCCTACAAAGGCAGGGGGAATGTTGAATTTACTTTGACAAGGGAATGGGGGATACCATGTCCCACCCAAAGACGTCCGCTCCTAATTCCCCAAGTTCCCTCCACTCGGGATCCTCCCTCGCATATGCAACCCCAGGGTCAGGATTCAAAAGTGATGGCCTTTCCCTGGCCACCTGAGTAGAGGATGCTGGGTGAAAAGAGGTGAGGATGCCCTCAGGTTCCTCACATAACCTATTTGGAGGGTCTGAGATTGCCACTGGGGCTTTGGGAAAATGATATTGCCACCTTTTCTCCACTGAGACCAGGTGCACCTGGGTCTAGATTTGAAATCTTTATGGTCAAATATTACCTTGTCATTTATATGTAAACTGTAACATAAATATACTATTGACGTTTTCTTTTTTTAATCTTATATGATGAGAGCAGAAAGAGGTCAGGGAAGGATGCTGGTGAAAAATATTGTTAGGGTTATATTGAATAGTGTTCTTTGTAGTACATTTCCATTAGGAGAAGGATTGCATTGGAACAGTCATAGTCAATCAGACATCAATTACCTGAGACACAACTGTTCTTGGGCATTTTGTTTGAGGTGCAGTAGGCTCAGATATGTTGGAATCACTGCTCCAGGTGTAAATATGCACAACAGGTACACATGTGCTGTGACAACTTTCTGTAGCAGATGTACTAAGATAACTGTTCTTTCTTTTTGCCAAAATGGGTTCTTATATGACAGCTGAGATGGAAAGTGTATCTGCCTCCACATCCACTTTCTTTATGGGTGGGTATCATGAAACGTTAGTGTCCTTTGACTCTGTTTTTATTATCTGGTTTTGGGACCACACTTTGGAGGGAGTCCACAAAGAGGTAGCCAATTTCACTTGTGTGGCCAAATCTCGCCGGCTGTATACCTGAAGCTAATGTGGAACATAAAACAGGGGCATCGCTAGGCATAGGGAGAATTTGTACCTGGTGAGGAAGACAGAAATGGCTATACTAATTGACTCTTTCTCAGAGTCGACCTTACAGTATAACTGTATACAGGATAAACACTTTCCCAACGGCTGAACGGAGCCAGCATTTTTAAAGCATCTCAATGTTTACAAATATCTGAATGTTTTTGAGGACTTTAAATAACTAATACAGTGAAAAAGAGAAAATTTGTGTTTAGTTTATTTCTGTCTCGTGAACTTCATCTTTCCATTGCAGAGCGGCCATGTGAAAAAGGATATTTTTGTTTGATAGCCAATGCATGTTGTGCTTACGTATCCAAATAGAGACTGTCTTATTCAGATTCCTTCTGAATTTCTAAAATTTTATAGATACATTTGTTGGCCCATTTTCATTTTTAACTCTGGGCATTGTTTGAAAAAATAAAGGATGTGTCTGGAAAGAATTGAAATTGCTGTCAAGTTAATTTTTTATGCAACACAAAAAAGAACCAGCCGCTCGTGTACATGAACATTCCAATCAAAATGAATTATAATAATGTCAGGCTGTTTCCAACTAGCCAAAGAAGCTCATTTTGGTAGAACATGTTTACATTTCATGTTACATTTTCCTTACCAATATTTTTATTTTTTATTTTTTTAATTTACTTGTATATAATCTGATTTTTACAAGGTTCTTTGGGACGTGATGAGACAGTTTCGATAAAAGTCATCTTATTTTGCGCAACGATTTAGGACTTGGGTTTCATGGTCGTGGTCAAAGTGGTTGATCTTGTTGTTTTACTGCACTTTCTCAGATGCAGGTCGGCCATTTGATCGAGTATCGGTAAGGATGTAGTCATTTTCAGTGCTGCGTCAAGGATTTTTACTGTGGCTATGGTATATCTGGTTGTTTCCTCTGCTATTAGGCGACGCCACCAGGTATCTTCTTCCCTGATTGGTGCATTCCTTACCAAGAATTGCATACATTTGGAAGACATCAATCTGGCTCGATACCTTTGGTTATTTAATATTGCATCAAGCGAAACATCCATTACTCTCAAAGGATCGGATCTATGTGATCACTGCACCGCACATAATGCCGACTTCCATTACGGCACGGCATAGTGATCACATAGATCACTGTGCCCCGCATCACCCTGCCCGTCTCCCCCCTAGCAAATTACTCTTCAGCAGCACACGTCTCTGTGTCACACCGTCTCTCCTACATCCCTGAAGAGTCAGTTCACTCCCACTAATGGGGTCTGAACTTGTGCTGCAGGGTCCTTTTCCACATTGTTTTTCTTTTCTTTTTTGTCTTTCTTGTCCCCTGCTACCATCTAGCCGTACTAAAACCCTGACCCCATTAAACCGACTAAGGGGAGCTTGGGACACCCCAGTAACCCCTGCTCCCCTTTGTCAGAGCAATGGGGGTTGGGATTTTAGTATGGCATACAGGCGCCCTATTCCGGATAGGTGACTGTATTTGTACTATCCCAAAGGATCCAAGCAAATCTCTTCTGACAACCCATGTCTTCTGTTCCTAGGTAACATGAGGTAAATGTAAGATGTTAGTTGAATGTCTGAAGATGGTGTTTTTGGAGGGAAAATTATTGTAGTGTTTGGTTGCAAGTGATTTCATACTTGATGCTATTTTTCATTAAAGCACAAGTACTATTTTCAATATTTTCGCTATAAATAAGGCAGGCTGGAAATATAAAATTAAAGATAGCATTGTCAGTGAAAGGGAAGAAACCAAAACTTTGTGATACTGAGAAGCAGGTTGACTCTTGAGGTCAATCTCAAGCACAGAGGAATCTAATGTTGAGGTAGAAGTACAACTAGAATTTAGGGGGGGTGTGGCTAAGCGCTGAGTGGGATGGCCACTTAATCCATGCGCTCCCACTCCGTCACTTAATTATTGCACTTTCCTTTCCTCCCCGCGCATAACCTTTAATGCTAAATGCCTTGCTCATATACCTGGTGGTCCATGGAGTCTCCTGCTGCTGTGTGGTGCCTGTGTTTCAAGCCCTCCATATGCCAGTGGGCCAGGCCTAACAGACGCAGAGTCCCGTGACTCTACGGCCGACGTTCCAGTCAGCTGGTTGGTTTTGTGTGTCGACCGTGACATGCTGAAAGAGCGGGAAGCTCTTTCCCTCACAACACAGGCCCGCTCTTCAACGCAGTCGAGCCTTCATTTCTCAATGGATTTAAAGGTACATTTACCATTTAAAGGCACATTTTATGAATGTATGAATTGTTGCTGCTTCACTCTGGAGCTCATTTGCAACTCTAACTCACAGCACTTAAATATTCCTCAGCATACGTGGCACATCTCTTCCTGGCCATTTTGTTTTAATTAACATGCTGGCACTGAGGCAATATGAAGAATGAATTTTTGTCTGTCATTAAAATTCCTCATTCCGCCAATGTGCAACTGGTGAACCATGATAAATACACATGGAAGCTTGGTTAGTGAACAGGCGTGGCATACTCTCTCTTATTACTGGGCATAATCAGCAAAACAGCCTTAAGAGTTGAAACTGCACTTGATACAAGGGTATCCTTAAACATTTCTATGCAATTGACACAACATCCTCCCTAAATGCACTGCTACTTCTTTGAAGCATGATGGTTAAGTGATGCCTTGAACATTTGGCTGAACATTAGCAAGTTGACACATCCATCTAGGCTCCGTTTAGTATTGAAAGAGATGGGTGTAGTTGTTCAAATTGGATGCCATTATCTCCTTGTTGAGTTTCTGTTATGACCTACCATTGTCTTTAGGCAACATATCTGTGTAAGAGATACCTGCTTGAGTAAGAATTGGTACTAAAAAACTAGTGGACTGCAGTTGTACATTCAAACATTGCTGCAGCAGGATCTACCTTCTAAATATGGCATCAAAGAAGGCCCATGTCAAAGAAATACCTATCCCTCCATCAAACAAGAGACAGAAAAGAAAATCGTCAATGCCTAAAGAACACGCTCCGGACTCTATCATGCAAGCCATTCTTACGGAAATAAAAGCCTTGAAACCCTTTATGGTGGCAACCAATGCTAAATTACAACAATTAACAACAAATGGCATGCCATTGAAACAAGGATTACAGAAGTTGAGCAGAGAGTTAGTAATAATGAAGATGTCATGGGAAGAGTTCAAGTGCTTGGGAACACTGTCAAATCCTTAAAGACGTACACTGAGAATTTGGAAAATCGCAACAGAGGGAACAGCCTACGACTTGTTAACCTACCAGAAGGCACTGAGGGAAATAATCCAATTTTGTTCCTCGATACTCTCCTAACGAAGCTCCTCGTACTCCCGTTGTCAATTCAACTAAATATTCAGAGAGTTTACCGGATTGAACCTATGAATGCAATGCAGTCCTCTACCAGTACTACTAACAACTTTTCTAGAACCGTCATATTTGCTTTACTTGACTACACTCAAGTGCTTCTGATCCTGGAGAAAGCCAAATCAATAAGACAATGGAATGGTAGAACATTTTCATCACCCAAGATGTATATAATGCTACAGCTACGGCTAGAAGAAAATAACTACTTGCTCTCAGACCTGCTTTTGAACAGCTCAATGTGAGATATGGAATCATACATCCAGCCATTCTTCAAGTGACTCTTAGTGACTCTTAAGTGACTTTTAATGGCCACACATGTATTTTTCAAGATCCTGAAAGACTATTAAAGATCCCTAAAACAATTCATCCAAAGTCAGAGGAGAGATGATATGGATACGTCAAAACCACCTACCTGATAGTTACCACTTATGTTTCCTTATTCGCTTTTAACTTTGCCATAGAGTTTTCTTACCGGAGCAGGGTGTGAGGATGGCTGTCTCCTCAGAGGCTCTCCCACCCCCATATTTTTCTTTTTACTCAACATGGATTGGAGTGGCAGTTTCCTGTTAGCCACAACCGTTTGTGATGTATTTTTCTCTGGTTTGATACTATCCATGCTGATTTTGTTGGTCTCCCCATGCCCCTTATGTGTCCCTCCTTATGTGTCCTCATCAAGTGCACTCTGGAATTTTACCACATTTTTAGAATTAATATCTAGCTCATGGTTCAATGTTACTTCTACAGCATTTCTTGCATTATCTAAGATTATTGCTTTCCTATGTTTTGTTTCATGTTTATTATCCTGCTGTAATTTTATACATTGATTGTAACAATGTGGAATGTTAAAGGGTTACGTAACCCTATCACGTGGCAAGTAATTCTCTCTCACCTTAATAGAGCCAAACCCTCCATTGCCTGTATTCAGGAGTCCCACCTTTCAAAGGCAGAAGCGGCTAAACTTAAGCGCCATTGGGTTGGTTAAGTATTCTCAAGTGCTGCTAATGGGAAGAATGGTGTTATAATTTTTAAATTATTATCTTTTTTTTTACTTGTGTGTAGCCAAACTTAGGCTTTTACAAGGTCGAAAAATGTCCGTTTCGAAAAAATGCATTTTTGAGTTGAGTGTTGTTCATATCGCATGCGCTCCAACTTCACAAAGAGTTTATTTTCTCTAAAACGGCGTTTAGAAACTTAACTCCTGCGATTGCACATCAGATGTTTTCTCCGGAAATGAGGCACGTCCACCAAACTTCTTCTTCATGTAAATCACTTGTGGAAAACAAAGGTAAAAGGTATGCGGTCCTCACTCCTCGTGATGCTGGGCATGACAACATCAAGTGTCTGATGGATTCTATTTGATGAGTCTCTGGTCAGACTCTACATTCGTTAGAATTAGACTGGCCTCTTCTTTCCAGAATTTCCTGAGTTGGGAGAAGGTTGAGCCACGCTCTCATAAATGTTCCTCTCAGTTTTTTATCAGGGAATATCTTAATGTTCTCCAACAGGACTTTACGTTTTCTTATTGTAGGTGGAAGATGGGCCAAGAAGTTACTGTTGGCTGTTTTATCTTGAGTCGCTAACCAGTCCAGGTCTTCCAACTTCTGTTTTACTCTTGTCGGGTTTGAAATCAAAACTTCCTCTGAACAAGTAATCGACTCAAGGAGAGATTTTTTCCTTTTCACCCAAGTATTTAATATACAGCTGGTACCTTTTGACATTTCTTCGGCAATCAGTCTGTAGACTGGGGGACTTTCCGGCATTAGTGTCTTCCTGAAAAGCTGGATACTGATGTGATCTTCCATTACCGATAATGAGAGCAGCGCTAACTCGTGTCAGATTGCTTCGATGACGGTAGATTTTGGTAGATTCAGGACGGATCGCCAAAGTAAACCTTCAAGCTTGTTCCATATTGTCTGAGGTATAGCCGGGCTTGCATCCGTTCCATATGTCATTGCTGGAATCACTTTAGATTTATAATATTGGATTGCAGGCAGCAATGAAAATCTACCAAATTTTCTATCATTCAATCGGGTTTGTGCTGTTAAGTTGCAGACTTTGACCCAAAGAGCTTGCTGCATTCGTGCATCGACCTTAGAGCAATCAATTGTAGCCCCAAGGTATTTCAAGTGAGAGACTTGTTCAATATTAGATCCACCCATGAACCAGCTAGGCTTTGAGATTTTCTTTGGTGCTTTCCCCAAGATCAGGATTTTGGTCTTGTCTTTGTTTATTTCTAAGTTGTACTGTTCGATATACCAGACCAAGTTGTTTAGCTGTCTCTGAAGACCAACTGATGTTTGGTCCACCAGAATGAGATCGTCAGCGTAGAGTAACCGTGGAACTTCGGAGTTCCCAAGTTTAGGGGGGAAAGCCCGTACCATTGATGTCGTCCCTTGGTAGTCGGCCAGGAATGCAATAAACAGCGGTGGCGCCAACGGGCATCCCTACTTCACTCCTCGGTTCGAGGGAATTTCCACTGAGAGAGTACCTTGGCAATTAAGCCAAACTCTCATACTTGTGTCTGAATGGAGGGCAATCAGAGGGCCCAATATTGGTGCTGGACAATTCCAATCTTGAAGTTTCTTCCATAGTTTCACTTGATCTACCCGGTCAAAGGCCTGGGTAAGATCAACGAAAGCCAGGTACACTCTCAGGGTTCCTATCATGATCTTGCTCTTGATGATATTCAGTACCACTATGTTGACCGAAGTGCTCACGTTTTTTAAGAATCCCGTTTTGAAGGGATCTGAACAAGGCGCGAGCCTGGCCCAGGTTTGGAATTGTTCAAGGAGCAGGGTCGCGTAGATCGTACCGATAATGTCCAAGAGGGCTATCGGGTGATAGTTTGTCAGATCGTCTCTGATGCTTTTCTTGAAGATCGGTACGATCACTGCCGTGGTTCATGATGAAGGGATTTATATATTGTTGTTACAGCAAGTGAAGATCTGGCTCACAAACGCTGCCTATTCCTCTGGATAGCATTTTAGATCTATGGTCATCAATCCATCTGGGCCCGGTGCTCTAGCCGATTTTAACTTCTTGATGGTTTTGCAGATGTTGTCTTTGTCAGAAAGATCTTCCCATGGGATGGGACTGGGGTTGTTCTCAATTAGGCTGGAGCCACTCTGAGTTTTAAAGAGTGCTGTAAAGTGGGTTACCCATTTTGTTTCAGTGACCGAGTTTGTCAAGGCTTAATTTGTCTGGTTTACTGATGGTCGAATCAGATTCCAGAATTCTCTCGTGTTCTTACTGTTCAATGTTTTGAGCATGTTTACCGAATCTTGTTGGTATAGCGTCACACGGAAGCCTCTCAACCAGACTTTGTAGGCTCTGGACTCGGCAGCAAAGGTCGATCTTGTTTCCTACATATTGTGCTTTGCTGCAGCACTTTGTAGCTGTCTTAGGTATCGCTTCTTGGCCATCAACGTTTTATTATAGACATGCTTCGTCAGCAGGGTCGTGTTGGGTCTTCCATTGCTGTCCACTTTGTATTTAAGTAGTCGAGGTTGGTAATTAACTTTGGATATCTGCACTTCCATACTGGTGGACGTGATTTGTTGACTGTACTTTCTAGTGAGGTCGAGTATATCATTCGGCGAGAGTCTTAAGTGTTTGCTGTTGATTCAACTCGACATTCAAGTTCCAGGAAGGTTTTTGTAGATGACAAGCATTCCATGCGACCGATAGCAAGTTATGTTCACTGGCTTCAGTTCTTTGCACAGCAAAATCCGTGATTAAGGGTACCATGTCATGCGACACAAAGATATAGTCCAACGTTGCTGATGATTCATCTCGTTCCCAAGTCGGGATAAAAGGCCCGTTATCCAAGATCAAGGCGGCGTTGTGGAAGTTTATAGAATTCTTCACTTCCAACCACGCCAACCCTCGATCTTCAGCCCCTGATCTTTGCACGGTTCTTTGGAGTGATTTTGAAGGTGTCATGCACTTGGCATTCAAATCTGTTGGGTTGCTGATAGTCCACAAGAATTTCATCGATCAGGTTGGCCACCAATGTGCGAAAGGTCTCGGTCGTAGTGCGCTGAGGATTCCAGTATAATGTCACAATGGCAAGTTGGATCTTTTCGGACTTCAGACTCTGCGCTGTAGACTGTTCCAAGTTAGAAGCACCGCCAGGTGGCCATATGCCACAGATATTTCTTTTAAGATGTTAATTCTGGAATCGGCTCGGACCGCCAGAAAAAGTGCAGCAGATGAAGGTCGGCCAAGCAGACCTTTAAGGGCAGGTGAAATGATCACTGTGAACCCGTCGAGAGCCGGGCGGTTCTCCAACCAGGTCTCCTGTAGGCAGAGGATGTCAAATGCACCTAGATTTGTTTCACTTGGTCGGGTGAGGTGAAGATGTCCTCTTGTATCCCAAGAATCCAGAATCAGCGGTGAATAACGGACATTGGGTGTCCCATTTTTGCCCAAGACATTCGATGGTATACTCTTTGGTTACTATTTCCTTGTATATGGTACCAGGGCTTTCGGTAACTCCGACCAAAGACCTTTGCGGACATTTGCGGGCTTGTCTTTTGCTGGTAGCTCCTTGTCCTGGGAAGCACAACCTTGTGCACTTGTCTTAGAAGAAGTTGATCTTGGCGGACTGAGGGCTACGTTGGTGTTTAAGCGGCGTTCAAGGTCCCTCCCCAGTCTCAACAGAGGGGCAGTGTGTCTGGGTCTAGGACTGGGCCTTCTTGTGAAGGATTCAGCGTGATGACGATATGACAAGTCGCTGAGTTTGCGCGTTGACGGACCAGCTATTTGGTTCATTGATGTACGGGGGTGTCTGCCCCAACGCAAGTCTTTGTACAGATCGTCAGTTCTTGAAGTGTATTGGTTCTTTTGATGCACAGATGGTCTCTCAGTCAAGGGGGCCGGTAGGCTTTGCTTTGGTAGTTCGATTTCAGTGAGACGGAAACTCTTTTTTTCCAGATCTTTGTAGACTTCTGACAAAAAGGGCTGGACCGCCCTTGCTTTGATATGGAGGTAGGCCTTGACTCTGCGCTCTCTATGATAGGGTTCTATCAAGGTAAAGCCGTCTGTTTTCAGAACACTTAGTTTGCTTATAGTTGATAAGATGAACAGCACAGTTTGTCTATTCAAAACAAAATCCTCCTTTGTGTATAGGATTTGTTCCAGTTTGAAGGTTCCCGTAGGTCCAAATGATCTGTGGTCGCTTTTCGAGCTTCATTGAATGGGGGTCCTGTGAGAGACCTTCTCATAATTCCGATGAGCCTTATGGCTGTTGCCGTCCACTTGATCCGGTGCCACCTGTCTCTTGTCTTTTCCGGGTCCTCATCACATCTGGAATTCTGGACCAGGTATCGGTAGGGCTAGAGGTTTTCCGTTTCCCAGTAGGGGAGGTGCGGCTCTGCTCGCAATGTGATCTTTTTCAAGGATTTGTTTTTATACGGGGCAGTGAAGCCGACCGGTAAAGGTCGATTGTGGCTCCCTACACCGGTAAGGACGGTCTGATGGTTAGGGGCTCTTGGTCGTGATCCAGGTGGATTGATAAATCCATAAATTCTTTATCGTCCATGAAGTCCTCAGCAGTGATCGGTGATTTCACCAGGTCCACCACTTCGCCTTCTACAATGAGTTCTTTTGCTGTATTTAGAGTGGGGGCACACACCTCATTAGCTGCCGTTATCCTGCTACTTTTGGGCTGGTTAGCTGCATCCAACTCCCGCAAATCCTCTGTTGCTAAAGCTAGCAGTACATGCTTTTTTTCCACGTCTGACGTTTTCGTTTTCGATTTCGAATTTTTCGAAAATCGAATAACCTGATGAGATGAAGGTCGGCCAAGCAGACCTTTAAGGGCAGGTAACTGCCTATAGCTTTTGGCCCTATCTTAGGGTCTGAGGGTTGGGTTTCTTTGCAGCTCTGGGCATTAGATGACCTGGTCTTGCCTTGCTTGTCAGGCATAGGGGAGTTGCTCTGAGGGTTCTGAGCTTTCGTTGTAGTTGCAGTCTCAGAGACTTTAGGCGGGTGGGTGCCTGGGATCAGGTTGCATTGCACTCCTCTTGTTGCTGAGGGTTGAGTGAAATGGTGCAATCTGGGCTCTGTTTGTGCCGGTAAAGACTCTCCTTCACTCTCTGGCTTGTTTTTTTCGATGCCGTGGGTGTGGTAGTTCCGGTTCTGTTCTTGCTGTAAGTGCTGGAGTTTGTTTTCTAAGTGCACCTGGTGGTCTACCGCTCTTTGCTCCATGGCAGTGATGTAGCCCTCTAGAAAAATAAGTTTCGAGTGCATCATCACTATGATGGTGGTTTGATCTTTCAGGGAATCGTTAACTGCTTCGTACAACTTGCTGAAGTGGTCCAGGGCAATAGTCACTGTTGACAGATTAGTCATAAGGTCTGGTTTCTTTGAGAGGGTGTCTCTGGGCACTGAACCAGGAAAATCACTCAATCTACGCCTTTTGGTAGGGCTGCTGATCACCGAGTTACATGGTTAGGACTGGGGATTGGATTTAACACGTCGCAGGCTTTCTGTCTGCCAGCATTCGGCGATGATTCTGGAGGAACCTTTCCTCTTGATGCTCGTTGCGGCAGGGTAGCCTGCGACTTGTCTGGTGTTTTTCTACTGGTAGGTCGATGTCCGAATCAGGAACCTTTGGCTGGGTTGACAGTGGCAGTCGCGGTATGGCGTTGAGAGCATTTCTTAATGATGGCAAGATATTTTCCGGTTTGGTGCTTAAGTTTGATTTCACCTCTTTCTCTGATCAGGGGGTTACCACTTGGGGATGAGCGATTGTCTTTAAGGGTTTATCAATACTTCTTCGATTGATGATCCTGTGGAGCTCCCATCTTCCACATATATAGTTTCTTGCCCTTCAAACCCTGCCACCAGGGTATTGTGGGATTCAGTCAGTCGATGGGGCACTTGCCCAAGGAAGGTTTTGCGTTGGAGGTCCTACTAGAGGACCATCTTGTACATGTGGTGCCTCTTGTTCTTCCAACCCTTCCATGGGAGATTTAGAGGGTTCAATCAATCGATTTGGTGGGTCCGTACTCATCGATGAGGAGCATGGATCATGTAGTGGTGATGGAATACAGTCTTTGTTCTGCTCAGACTGCTCTATTTTCCGAGCTTTTTTCAGTGGTAGTGTTTGGACAGCTTCTAGGATTTCCACGTCGGATAGCTCAGTCGATAGGTCAAGTTTTCTCTTGCACTGTTTTTTGAAAAAATCTTTAAGTGCATTAGACAGCATTGGAATAGGAAGGGGTTTCATGTTGGCTGCAGCCCTCTTCTTTCGGCCAGAGTTTACCCGAGGCGCTGCTTTTTTAACGGCGTCGGGTCCTGTGCTTGCTCCTTCTTTATTATAGGGTGCTTGGCGATGCATTTTCTCCTTTGCTTTTTTAAGAGCAGTGGCTTTCACACGCTGTTTTCTAGTGCAGATGGATTTTGCCACTTGTGGAGGGGCTCAGTTGCCCAGGGCCTGCAAAGACTGACTTTTCGTTTCGGGCGATAAAGATAAAAAGACTCTGCACCCTGCTCAGCAGTAACCTGATGTGGACCATCAAGGGTCCAATCGGAAGAGACCGGTGGCATGACGAAATCCAAGGTGCCGGGTTCTCGAGGGACTGGGTGCATCGTTGCTTCAATCATCAATCTCGGTCCATGATGCAGGGCCTGTGGGTGCAGGCAGCCCGTCACCGGCCACCATTGCTCGCTGGAGTGTGAAAGTTTGGGGGATTTAGTAACAATAGATTCCCTGGTGTCTTTTCCAATGTGCCTTTGCAACGCTGAGAACTGGCTTTGTTATTCCAACTAGGGCGCCTTCTTCCACAGTCAAAATTTTGTTTGCGTTCTGACTGGGGGCAATGAGGCTTGGTACAGAGGGATCGACTTCATGTTGGGTGTGTTGTGAGGGTCCATTGTGATCGATATCACAGATAAAGAGATCCGGCTCTGAACCGCTCTGTGAGACCTCATCAGTGTCTTGGAGCAGCCTGTGCTCCATGAAGGTACCGTGGTTTTTGCTGCTTTTGTTGCTGAGTGAAACAGGTAGGGGTCAGTGTCAGTGACAGGACGTTAAGCGTTATTAACCCCTAACATCAAGGGGTCAGCTGAAGGTTTTGTCGAGCCAGATGGTGAAGACCTGTCAGTGCTTTTAAGTGTGGATGGCATCACTGACGGTCAGTTCCGCTCACCGGGGATATGTTGTTCGAGGACGTCCAGTGGCTTCTTAGCTGACGACCCTCTATTTCTTTGCTATGCTTGGGTGCGCTGGGTACGTTAATGGCAGGTTCCAGAGAGAGCCTCGGAGTACGTACTGGGGTGCATGCCGGTGATATTGATGTTGGAGGAGGGCTTAACTAACCTTTTCAAATCACTGCTTCTTTCTGTAGTGGTTGGCGTTCTGTCAAGACGCTCTGTGGGTTCAACTGCCAGAAGGATATTTGATGATCAGTTTTTTGAAAATTCACTGGCGCCGTCGCCCTTAAACCCCTGAGATCACCGCACCTTCACTCCACCTTCCACTCTGCATTTCGCAGTGGAGTGGGTTTTTGAAGGTAGCAGCAAACAATTCACATTCAGGAGGCACGCCTTCTGCTTCTGCTGTAGAGAGTGTAGAAAGACTGCCCAGGTACCGCAGAACACCTTCACTCCACCTTCCACTCCGTTATAACTTTAATTAAGCTCTGAAGGTTTGTGAATTAGCTCTAATTGTACCCGGATACATTAGTCAAACACATGATACTTAATATTATGGAAAGAAGTAGGATGAGCAATGAGTTCAAAATGTTTGGCTTGATGATGAGAAAGACAATGGGAACCAAAAGTAAAAATTGTATTAATTTACGAAAAATAACTTTAGTTAATAAGAAGTTTAACTGTCTAGTATTAGCGAACAAATCCAATGATCTAGGTAGATGGCTAATGGTAAAACTTTTAGTTGACTCCACAAAATGTACATCTGTGGACCTACATAGCCAGATCCCTCCTTCTGAGTGCAACTTAAAAATCACATCTTCCTCTCTAATTCTAATAACCTGATTGTTTGTGCGTACTGCAATGAGATTATGGACCCGTACTTAGATAGAAAATCTTGTCTTCACTATAAAACTACCAAATCCCAAAAGCAATTCACCAAATTTCAGAACTAGGCCTTATAGACAACTGGCGTATCACTCAACCCTCTGACTTTGAATTTTCGTTCTTCTCTAGCCCTCACAAAACCCTATTCAGATTAGACTACATATTTATATCCAAACCCCTCGTGAGCTGCATTTTGGATGCCAAAATTCACTGTATAGTATTATCTGATCATGCACCTGTTGATGCAACTATCCTCTCTACAAAGTGTATAAACTCTAACAGATAGAGATTTAACTTGGCCCTCCTCAAAGACGAGACATTTAATCCCTTCTTAACACTGCAACATGAGAAGTACTTCTCAGAAAATGTAAGTCAAGATCCCTCAGTTTCTAATAATTGGGACTGCTATAAAGCGCCCCCTTCAACGACACATGATCTTCTTTGTGGCAAAAAAAAAGAAAGCGCTCAAACAGGAGTCAGTGAAAATTTTAAAAGAACGTACCAACTCTGAAATAATCTTAAATTCCATCCTCTAACTTAGAATTCAATATAATAAAATTGTAACTCAATACTCTTGTGATACCCTTTTAAAATACAAGGCCAACATCTACCAACTCTTTAACATATTGAGTAAGTCCCTGGCCTCTTACTTAAAGTTTAAAAAAGTGAAAACCATGATTCCAGTAATTAAAGACTACATAGGTAATAGCAAGTTTTCAGATAAAGAAATGGTCAAGGTCTATGATTTTTATTAGAAACTATATACTTCTGAATCATCTCCTAATAACGACCTTATTCAGAAGTTTCTTCATGATACCCCTCACTCTTCCTATCCATTTGCCAACCTTCAGTCACTAAATGTTCCTATATCCATTTGTGAAATTCCTAAAGCCATAAAGCCATCAGAGACCTCAAGAAGGGCAAACCTCCTGGCCCAGACGGATATTCTAGTGACTTCTATGCACACTTCAAAGATATTTTAGTACCTAAACTTAATGAACTTTTTCCCCAATGTATCCAAGATGGGGGAGCTCGATTATCTTTTCTGGAAGCCATGCTCATAGTTTTTCCCAAACCTGATAAAGATCCGGAACTTCCCTAAGGTTACAGGCCCATCTCCCTTATAAACACATTAGATTACTTCTAGACTCTAAAGATTTTAATCATAGCTCCAAAGATCCATATGCGGCGGTCGCCCTTGACGCTGAGAAAGCTTTTGATCAGGTCGTGCCAAACTATAAGTTTGAAGCTCTCAAATGGCATTGTCTTCTTATTTCCCGTTATATAGAGGCACTTGTCAAGGGTGACCTCTGTCCCCTTTCCTGTTCAACTTAGCTCTAGAGCCCTTCTAAGAAAAAATAAAAATATAAAAGGTATAAGATGTGGTGATCTACAAATCAAACTAGCAGCATAAGCTGATGATGTCTTATTGCTTCTTAAAGACCCCAATACTTCCTTGCCTCATATTTTAAATGTCATCTCACAATTCTCTGTTGTTTCTGGATACAAATTGAATACTGACAAATCAGAAATGTTACCACTTAATGTGCATTGTACCAAACACCAAATATTAACCTCAGGTATGAAATGGTGTCCGAATGGCTTTAAGTATCTTGGAATACATATCTCCTCCTCTATTACAGAGATCATTAAACTCAAAACCGCCTCTCTTCTGTCTAGAATAAAAGAACTCACAAACTCCTGGTCCCCTCTTTACTTGTCATGGTGGGGTAGATTAGAATCCATCATAATGATGATTTCCCCAATTATTTTGCATCATCTATGTATGTTACGTATTTCTCTTCCCCCTTCTTTCTTTAAATCCATTGATACCTGTTTGGCTAATATTATGTGGAGGAAAAGAAACATAGATGTCTCTCAACAAACTCAAACTACCAACAACAGCTGGGGGGGGTTGGTTTCCCTGATTTTACGAATTATTATATAGCCTTTGTTTTAAAGCAAGTTCATTTATGGTTTACCCATGAACGTTCTAATGATGTACCTCAATGGCTATGCCTAGAGAGAGCGATGGTATCTCCCCTAAGTCTCGCTGACTGCTTTTTCATTAAAGCTAAAACTAGATTGAATAAATCTACAAGTATCATTTTATCTGACCGCTACATCAGAATGTACTTATTCCCTACTTCCAAGTCCCATCAATACATCTCATCATATATCTGGTTTAATCCCTTGATTAAAATCAATAAAAGAACCATTTTTTGGTGGCCGTGGCTCTCTTTGGGTATTAAATATCTTGATAAACTATTTGTTAAAGGTGTTCCAGTTGATCTTAATGTACTTGTTGATGGATTGAATGTCCCACTCTCATTTCTGAAACAATTCTTATCCATTATTAATGCAATTGTTGAAAATTATGACCTTCCTATCAATAAGACCATTGCTCCAAATGCTGAAATGTTACAATCTCTCTACAAATCGCTTACATCTGCCTCTGTATATTACAAAACCCTTTGGCGTGACTCTTCTACACACATCTTGCATGACTGTTTTATTGCCTGGCAGTAAGACTGTAAACTAATGGATAATCAACTGGAATGTCCTAAACTTTGGAACCACATATCTAAGGTCACAGCATTGGCAAATATACTAAAAACAACATACTCTTTTCATCATAGAATTTTCATTACTCCCTCATATCTTTTTAAATGTGGACCATAGCAAAACGACAATTGTTGGTGCTGCCATCAGTCCTCTGGATCCTTTAAGCATATGATTCTTGATTGTAGATTTGTCTCGTCCTTTTGGCTAGACATCTGGAAAACCATCAAACGAATTTTCAATATTTCAATTGACTTTTGTCCTCAAGTTCTTGTTGCTGGCAGTTCTATTGTTCACAAAGTTACTAGTAGCTATGCATATTTTGTGTTTGATTTATTTACCATGCTGGCTATAAGAACAATTTCATAAACTTCACTATAAAATATGGTCGAATTCAATATCTAATACTCATAGACTAGAAAGGTGTAGTGCCTCAAACGTATCCCTATTACATAAACATGAACTAAAATGGAAACCCTTTATTGAATTTCTTGCATACTCATTGATGGTCTAAAAGTCACATATCTAATACCTATTGCGCACCTTCTTCCCCCTCTCCTCAAATTCACCCCTCCTACTGTGTTTGTTATGTCTTGTTTTGTTTGTTAATGTATGTATATTTCCCCCTCCCCCCTCCCTCAAAAATCGAACATTTTTAAATACTAATGATTATGCTTTCGTACAAGGCTCTCTCATAATTTAACAGTTAAATGTTACATTGTTACTTCTTTTTGCTCTAAGTAGATATAAGATATAACTTGATTGTTTCATACATTGTATGCTATGTTTTTCAATAAAAAAACCTTTAAACTAAAAAGAAAAGTAAAATTTCGCAATATTTGCCACAAGTCGCGTGCCTCTTTGAAATTCGTCCTTACCAGCTTTCACAAAGCAAACAACATAAAAAAGGAGATTTGAATCCTGCAACATTTTTATCAGGGTGCAGTGTGAGAGTTCACTGGTTAGCAGGGTCACTCTTTGATGTTTCTGACCAAAGGAAGCTCTACTGGTCAGTTCCACTAGTCAGTATTTTGGCAACACACCATATGAGGATGTACCACCCTCTTGTGGATGAATAATTTTGTAAAACCTCATGTCTTTCTCTTGCTGTTTTGAACAAAGCACTAACTTCTGGTACAGTAATTTTTCAGTACAGATTTTACAGTGATGAAACAGTTCTTTAAGAAGGACACACGTGTACCCTGCTTTTCAAGGTTGCTATTGTTTTAAGGTTTGGAAAGGGAATGTCGGTCTTTCACTTGGCAGTGGAGAGCCTGGCAGAGTTTGTGGCTCATGCTGTCTCACAATCAACTTCTCACACATACAGAAAGTGGATATCACAAGGAGAGTTTTATCAGAAAGGTAGAATGCCTAGAAAGGGTCATTCCTGGGATCAGATTGACCTCACTGATGATCAAACAATGTGTTAGTATTGTTTAAGTAGCTTTAAGAAAGATTTGATTCCTGCCAGTAGCATCTGGACCAACAGGCATATTTCGGTTGTTCCTCCAGTTCTTTAGAACCTGGATATGTTTGGAGACATTGCAGTGCAGAGAGTCCATCCATTCTGGTTATAGTGATGCTTAAGCAAAGTCTTTGAAGCGTCTTCACTAAGACTTTATACATGTCGTAAGGAGAAAAGTGGTATTTTTACCACTTGAATTAAGTGAGATAGTACAGACTCATTGGGTCAGATGACAGATTGAGGTTTCTCTTTTAATATTAGTGTATAGTGTTCCTACAAATGAATTTGGCAACACACTATCAACCTGTTTAAGGTGAAAGCAGCAGTGCAATATTTGTCTCATGAGAAAGAACATTATACTTTGGTTCATGCTGCAACAGAGTTTGCAGTTGCAACAGTTACTGGATAAGAACCAAGTGAAAATTACAGTTTCATCACGTTTCCCAAGCTGAAACTATGCTACTTGTTTTTGGAGCACTCCACCATTCATTCTTTGAAATCTTGCATGGTCATGGGAGATTCTGGGAACTTGATGAAATGCAACAAGTAAAAAGCGGACCAATCAATCTGTGGGTGAGCAGTTCAATGTTTCGCAGTGGTCTTTCCAACCAGAAAGGGTGGGCAATTGGATCACTGCCGCATACCTATATCTACATCAAAATATAATTTTGCAAGGATAAAAGATGCTCCTCACTTTGGAAAATATCCTGGAAACTATCCTGACAGCTCTGTTATGGAATTTATTGACAAGCATGTATCATTTGAAATTCTTACAGAAGCTGAAAATGCAGAGTTGTGGGCCAAAGTCTTGCGTCAGATGCACAAGTGCAGCATATGTTGGAAATATAACAGAAAAGAGATTTTTTATAGCCATTGTAGATTTGGTTTCCCAAGGCATGTATGTACTGCTGGACAGGCCAACAGTGTTATAATTAATATCCTTGGGCCTACCTCACTTCCTCTCTTTGCTCCAAATAATTCATTGTAGTGTTCTGATCACCACAACGTCATCGGCAAATCCCCTAAAATACATTTATAACCTTAGGTGTCATAAAGTATCAAAATTCCGCAATGGCTGTAATCAAGTCATTACTCTTCTTTGGAATATGAACACTAATATTGAATATGATAATATTGATAATATTGCTGCAGTTGGTTGCATGTTACACCTTATTTGACCAAAGCAGAGAAGATTAGAGTTGAGCTTGCACAGATTGGACAGCACATAAACAACTCAGTTAGAAGATCTTCAGTTTTGGCATGAAGTTGTTCTCTCAATGAGAGTGTGTGGAATCTGAGGGATTGACTACTGCTCCTCTACATGGCGTAGCATAAATATTTGGTGTTTGAGGCTGGCTCCGGTTATTTCTAGCAAGCACGATTGCCTGCAATTGCACAATTTGCAGAAAGGATAATTCAAACTACAGACATGCTGAAAAGTAATCTTATTGTCACTTATTACCCAAAGAGATCTCCTGTGACGGAGGACCTCTGCTTGCATGAAGTGGCTGAGCCTTATTTATACCAAAAAGTGGAAGTAACACAGAAGCAGGGCGTTTCAAATTACAAGGTTGTGCTGTTTACTGGATGAAATATGCAAATCAAATAAATGAAACTGTCTTGCTAAATTGCAGATGAAAAATAATTATTTTACTTTTGCATTTTACAGTCGTTTGTTCCTTGGCATAATAAGCAAGATTTGATTGGCATTTTCGAGACTTAGGTTCCAGCAATATTTGGACAAGCTAGAAGAGGAAAACTGCCTGGGAGAATTGTTGGTTCCATGTGTTAAAATTGCGGCAAAAATGGTTGTGGTTACAAAATATTGTGGCAAAAAGGCCATGGTTTTGCTGCCGCAATCAATGTAAAGGATGCAGAGGACACCTATGCAACCCCCGGACCCATTATATCATTTAAGGTGTGCGGGGGACACCCCTGCCACCCCCGCTCCCGTTAAATGGTATAATGGGGTACACCTTTACCGTGTCAAACCACAGATTTTTTATACAGATGACATTTTTGCCGCAATTTTATCACTGCAAAAACGAATTGTTGGCAGAAGAGATAGGCATGGCTAATCTTGATCAGAGCCAACCTACTTTCATGGACCTGCTATGGCAGAGTTGGAGCATGCGATGCAACAAGCTAGTGAGTCAGATATTCATTAGGTAACTTTACTTTCTAGAAACAACCTAGCTGCCCATTTCTGTGAGTGACTGTGCTGGCAGCATTTACCAAAGGAGGGTTCGGGATTCCAGAATGTTGGCTGAGCAAGTAGCAGGTTAAGCTTGGAGCTCCTGTCTCCCTGATCTCTGATATTTAAAAGATAACTTCAATGAAAACTAAAACGAATATTGAGGCCCTGGCAAATTCTGTCCCACCAAAAATCCAAGGCTGGTATGGAGGAGGCTCCTAGTTTTCAGGATATTTACTCCTTTCTACTGAATGCAAAATCCCAGACTGTGCTGGTCCTTCCTGAAAGTTCTTCTGGAGATAGACCATTGGAAGATGTATTGTTACAAGCGATGCCAGGAATGTATGCACATGACACTTTGCACCTTGGGGACTTGGACTTTGCGAGTTGGTAAACCAAATAATGCAAGACCTAAATAAATATTGATGGTTTCTGCAAAATAAAATGCAAAATAAAGATTATTAAAGGCAGCAAGAGAGAAGGGCCGGGCTTACTACAATAAGGAGCAAATTGCCATATTCCCAGACTTCGTAAAGGATTTGGTGGATAAGAGGAAGGGTTTTTCAGAGGCAAATAAATTGGCAAGAGAAAGGAATCCGAAAACAGCCTTGGTTAAACCAGCCATATTAAATTTGTTCCTGCCAAATGGCGTGAAATCTACAGAAGACCCGGGGGAGGCTGTGAGATGGATCAAAGATTTAGGGGCTCCTTTATGTTGATTAGTTATTCATGCCCACATTTAGCCCCAACTTATTGATTTATGGATGTTTGTTGTGCATGGAGAGCTTTGCAAAAAAGCATTTTCAGGGGTGAAGAAAATAATATGTAGTTCCTGGTAAAAATTGCATTCGGTTGAGGGGTTATGTCTGTGAAAATGGGTGCAGAAAAGAGGCTAGACATTAAGGGCTAAATTACAAATACCCATTTATTTAAATACATTAGTATTATCAGTAGTTATGGAATGAATGTTGCAAACACATCACAATTACACACTTTATACTTGATGAGCATTGATAAGATATGGGCAAAATGGTGCTGAGCGTCGGGAACAGTTTAACGGATTGATTTGTATTGATTTGAAAAGATGTACTGTTTGATTACTTTCCGTGACTTTTCCAGGCTTTAGGATCACTATGTACCTAACATGATGTATCAGAGAGGTGGCACATTGAGCATACTAGAGGGTGCTTACTCTGAAGTTGTGGGGAAGTGGATCCGCAACTGATGGCGGAATAGAAGCCTACGGTGCTTGAGATCAGCAATAAATTAGGGTTTTGCAGATGCAGTAGAAAGGCACTTGTGTGTGAAAGAGGGGATTTTGCTGAACCTAGGTCAGTGAATAGTGTAATGAAATCAGTTACACTCCAGGCGAATATCGTTAGGTGCTATACGTATATATCATAGTAAAGCATACAACTGATTCAGAGAAAATATTTTTTATATGGCAATACATTCAAATGGATATGACTTAATTTCTCAATGTGATCTCTACCAAAGAATTTCAGAGGTCTATTACATGCACTGCTTTATGTGTGGTAGCGCTCGTGCACAGCACAGCGTTGTGAGCAGCTTACGGACATCTCCATGCGTTCACTTAAGCTGCTGCAATTTTCCTTGCACTGCAATCAAGTAGAGCTGATGCAGCTGGCAATTGTTACTCCGATTCTAGTTGCCAACCCCCTTTCCATACCACTGCTTTCGAGGTCCAAGGCCGAGCACCACTGAGTAAAATATCTGCATGCTAGTGTGGTCTACTGTCCAATAGTTCACGATGCAATGCACAGCATTAATAATATATCATTAAAACATCTTCCGCTGGTGCTGCAATTGTTTCATTGGTGAGGAACTGGACTTTTAGTTTGGCAATACACTCATGCTGTCGGAGTTGAAGTCAAAATAAACATGTTTGAAACTTTACACAAATTCTTGCCAGAATATATACATAAAATGAGAAGCAAAACAGAAGGATCTTGAATGGAACTGCTGAGGGAAGAGATGTGTAGATATTCCTTTCTGGGGATTGCCTGATGAATATGAGCTGGGTATGGTGGGACATGGTGGCATTGGAAATGGAAACTTCAAAGCAGACCTATATCAAATATATTGAATGTATTTAATTGGCTCTTACAAGATGCAGGAAAATATTTTTAGCCATTTGAAAATAACTGGTGAAACTGGGTCATTTTTTATTTAAAACATTTGAAATGGTTAGAACTTAAGAATAGGAAGTTACAAGGGATACAGGGAAGGATGGACTCATTTAGGGTGTTTATTGTCTACGATTGAGGTGTTGCTAATACACTCAGTTACAGCATGAAGTGGAGTTTTTTATTCAGGTTAAGTTTCCTTTATTCTTTGCAGACCGTTTTGGTTTTATATTATTATGTTACTTTGGAGAAACATACAATTCTAGATTCCTCTGATCTTGGATGGATACATAGAATTAATGAGAATATAGAGGTCATGAAGGCTCAGGTAGCCGGATTCAAAGATTTTTTTTGATTTTTTTAAAATTCTGTTTGGTTTATTACAAACCTTTCATAAAATCAATTCCAAAATTAATTCCTAAAACATCATATATTACATCAAATACATACGTGAGTTACATCATTATTCCTAAAAATGTAGAAAAAAAGACAGCCTTTTATCGGCATAGATCGGATTATTTCTGTCAAATTTCATCATTCCTCATTTGTTTTGCTTTTACTACATTCCACTCCATTACAATTCCAACACATCGATTAAATATTTTGTTACTGCTAGGATCCTGTTCTATTTTTCACCCACCATTCATCGACACCTAATGAGCTATAGTCAGCAGCCACCTTGCGCAAATATCTCTGCCTTACTGATGTCAGACTCTCACATTCAGTTACCAGATGTTTTAAGGTTTCCACTTTCTCACTGTATTTGCAGAATCTACATGTAGAACATTTATTCGAAGCCAGCCTTGCCATTCCCGAGAATCTCCCTTGTGCGGAGTATGTTTAATCTTAGACGCATAAACGTCTCTCGATGTTTGCGACTCACTAACTTTTTGAAATATCTCGACAGTTGATTCAATGCTCATGCTTTGTGACCTAAATCCAAGGGTGCTTTGTATGTAGCTCTCTTGGCCTGTGCATCTTTCAAGTCCTGTCTGTTTACATACTGCTTGATCTTATCAGGGTTTGTTATTAGTGTTTCTTTAAATTGGCTAAGTGAGATAATGCAATCATGGCACTCTCTTTTCCAATCGCCAAGCACCCGCTCTTTCTTGGATTCATCTCTGTTTTTCAGTGTCTCAAAAGGAAGCAATGACACTTTATCAATACATTTCTGGTACAAATCTAGTTTTCACCATCTGATCATGGACTTTAAAGATTGTAAGCCCAATTCATACCGTATTAGTGTTAGTGTTACTGGGAGTGTTCTCGTTAGTTGGAGAAATATTTTTCAAAATTGCCTTTAAATCATATCCAAATACTCTGATGGAATCATCACCGTGGTTTCCGCTCCATGTGTTAGGATTGGAGCCATCTTTTGTTTATAAAACACTGCTACCGGTATATGTGTGAAATCCACATTTTTTAAAAAATGTTTGCATGTCTAGACGAAAGCATTTAGATCTAATTCCTTCGGTCCAGATTTTTTCCTTTGAGGTACAATTCAATTGTACACCCAAATGGGTTATTGAATCTACTTTCTCTAAGATTTCTTCATCAGTAGACCACAAGAATTCACATTTTGTCCTATCGCGTTTGTTTAAATCATTATTCTTGATTTCTTTATATTTATTCTCACATTGTTCTCCTTAATATAAAAGTTCAACTTTTGTAATCGTCTTTGCAGTCCAATGGGGGTTAAGTCCATCATGACTAGGTCATCTGTATATAATACCGACGGGATGTCCTGATCATACCTTTTGGGGGAAAGGCTCTTGCTTCTTTTTTTGTTGATGCAATGTCAGACTCATATAAGACAAAAAGAGTAGCAGCAAGAGAGCACCCCTGCTTTATGCCTCTGCCTGTCTTAATTGGTTGACTCAACAAGCCTTCTCGCAACATTCCGATCCTTATTGAGGTTGATGAGTAAAAGGCTATTATTGCCTCCAAAAGTTCAGTCGGGCAACTCCATTTACTCAATTTATTCCAGAGTTTGCTTCTGTTAATGGTGTCGAACACTTGTTCCAAGTCAATGAAGGCTACATAGATTTTGTTTTGTGTTTTTATCGCCTTCAGTTTCAGGATGTTCAACAAAAATAGATTTAGGTTTGTTTTGATACCTTTAGCAAAACCCACCTGTCTTTTGTCAAGAATTCCCCCAGCGAATGCCCACTTTCTTAGCTGGCTGAATTGAGGCATAGATCTTGCCGAGAGAGTCAAGAAGGGCGGTAGGTCTATAGTTTTTAGGGTCTCCCCTATCGCCCTTCTTGTAAATCAGCACGATTATTGCTGTTTTCAAGAGTTTGGAATCTGGTGAACTCGACCAATTTGGTTAAACAACGCAAAGCAAAATTCAGCCCATTCCTCTGGATTCTGTTTTATGAAATTATTCAAGCCATCAGGGCCAGCAGTTCTGGAGGGTTTTAACTTTCTGATTAGGCCAATTATTTCTTCTTTATCAGAATAAATTAGCCACAGATAATCGCTTAAACTCACAGAGTATTGGAAGTCCTGGGATATTTCAGCAAATAAATCTCTGAAGTGTTTCATCCTGGTAGCTTCTGTTACTGCAGGAATTGCAATCGCTAGTTGATGTGAGTTTTTGTTTTTCAATAACGAACATAGTTGTCACGTGTTTTTGTTGGCCAAAATACCCATCATTGTTTCAGAATCTGCTCAGAAGCATTGTGCTTTGTAAGACAACTGCCAGATTCTATTTTGCTGTCTCCTTTTTTCTTTAGCAATACGCCATTGTCTGTCACAACACACAGAATTCTCTGTCTATCCCTTCTCAGGATTCTTTTAATTTATTTCACCTGTTGGCTTAAATAGAGGAGACTCTTAAATTATCTCTTATTACCACCTGCATGTTGTACTTTGAAGTCCAATAGAACTTGGGAGTAATCAATATTTTTCTTATCAATACCCAATCGTGTCACAAGATTTGAGTTAATTCTTTTCACATCTCTTGGTACTATTTTTAAATGATTACCTCTCTGGTTTGTTTATAATATCTCACTGTATTGTTGGTGCTTTCCTGATGTAAGCACCTTCAAAGCCAATTTGAGTAGGTAACGATCACTATGAGCCATTGGAATAGTTCACAGTGTGTCCAGCCATCTCTGGAGATCGCTAGACATGAAGTAGTAATCTAGGCAGCCGGTCGACGTCCCTCTGTGCCACGTCACACACCAAGAGTATCACCATGCGTCTGACCATTCACCATAACAACAGCCTGCTCATTCGATTTCGTAATCAATCATTTTGCTTTGCCCACTAACATTGAGTTCAGATAATTGAACGATCTTTGTACTTCCAATTTATGTTTAAGTGTCGACAAAAAATAATAAGGGGATCTTGAAGATGGATACGCATCTTATCTATTAGTCAAACAACTGTTTTCACAAAGAGGGTGTCCTTAATCACTGCTAAATTCCAATACAGGTGAAAGAGAACAATTGTGGTAGACATCACTGCATGTTTTTGCTTCCAACTTAGAATCAATAGTTGTACGTAGAGGTTTATATTATTCCTTCCAATGACTGAAAAGTCACATCCTCACTTTATCATTGTTAAAAGACCCGAGGAAGGTCTGCCCACAGCTCTAGTTATTGCAGGGTTCAAGTATAGATCAGAACCATTACCATGTCCTGTAGACATATGATGTGAAACGCGCTTGGGTCCCATTAGTAGTCATTAAAAAGATGCTTGAAGCCTCTGCTATTCCATGATCCAAAGCAGATATGGGCCTGGAGTTTGGGTGCTTGTTGTTATAGTTTCGCTTTCTCGGCCAACAAGCCTGCTAACAAAGACCAATCCACTATTTCCTGTTTATCACAACTAGAGCTTGTTTTGACTTCTCTTTGAACATTATTCTTTCGGTTGAAAGTTGTTTTAAATTCAGCCATCTTTCCTTGCATAACAGAGTTTCTGGTGCTGTTTGTTTGTTCCATCTGTTCTCTCACTGGTTGCATATAACATGAGTTATCGGGAAGTTGACCTTTGTCACCTTTCCCTTCCTTGCATCCGGGGTTAAGCTCTTTCGATGACTCACATATGGTAAATCTTCTGAGAGTTGAAAGCCCAAAGGGAGGAATTATCGGGCTGCCTCTAGCAGGGATATTTTCACAAGTGGAGAGTATAGATGCAGAATCACCTAATCAAATCTTTGCTCATTTACAAATTCGACAATTTTTATATCATCTGTACTGATATACCTCAAGTTTGGCGAGCAGTGCAATCATTTCAAGATGTTTCTTCTGTTCATAATTAGACCAACAGCCTCTGGAATTATCCTTTCCACTATTATTTGTATTGACGCTAGGCACACACTTTCAGGTGTAGATTTTGCTCTCGCCATCTCACCATGTTCGTGGTGGACGTAATGTTTCATTGAAATTATTTCTTTTGTTTCTGCTTTGTTTGTTAGTGCAGTTCTTTTTTGTTCAAGTGTCGCATAGTTTGGTTCTGTCTGTATTGAATTGGGCACTGAGGAATCGCTTTTGTGCTTATAGTTCTTCCAAAATGTAATCTTTGTTGTTTCCTCACAGTCCAATATTTGGGCATGCTGTTCACCCGGCAGCTTGAATGTTTGATTTGCAGGATTCTCATCCACATCTGTAACTTCATCAAGGGAATGCGTGGATAAGTTCAATAATTAAGCCATGTTTGGGTGACTGGAATGTGAGTCGTGAACAACTATGTTGATTTTAGTTATAGTAGCATACTTCTTTATGGGTAGAGTCGTATAGCTGAGTTTGTCCACCGATTTGTCAGGTAGAGTTAGTTTCCTCAAAAACACTCTTGATACGTTTCATTTTGCTTTTTTTGCAGGTACTGTATTTTTTGTTTTCTTTGTTTGCACTATTACTTTCTTGGTTATTTTCCGAACTGAGGAGCTTGGTTTCGCAAAATAGCAAAAATTCGGGAGTTTGTTATTTCGGCATCATCAATTGGTAGTTCAGTTGGCTCAGAGACATGAATGACTCTGGAATTAGAACTTTCCAATTCCAGCTCCTCTGTCTCCATATTTGAACTTCTAGGAAGTCATTCATGCTCGTTGTTTATTGGTATTGCTGCTTTATTTTGGTGATTCTTCCTATTATCAACCCCTTTAGCGTTTGCTGAGTTTATTATCGCTTTTGCATTCTGAGTTTAGCAATTTAATGTTACCTTTGTCTTGTTGTTATTGTTGGCGATATTTACATTTTTCATGGTCAGTGTCACCTCTGCATTTGAAACATTCTTGCAAATTGCGCCGTTGTTTTTGAGTCTTGTCCAATTTAAAAGTTCTAGGATAGCAGACATTAATGTTGTCTTCTTTGCTTACTCGCCTCTCGCTAGATTGTATAATCTTGCTTGCCTCTGTGAAGTTAATTCAGACATTTTATCCAGACGAGTTTGGAACAAGTTGCTGAAGACTACAAGGTTTTGTATTCTTGTAAGTATTGTTGTAAGAAGAGACATCTGATCACGTATAACTTCATTGAGGCCTTCATAGAGTTTGACGAAAGGGTGTAAACCAACCGCAAGAGATGTTGCGATCGTATTTTGAAGTTTTGAAAGCTCTCTGCGGCTTAGGTGACGCTCTGTCAATATTGACGATGTCGGACCTGTTGTTTGTGCATCGAAATTTGAAGAATCTTTAGACCACAAAGATGGTATAGGAGGACGTGAATTTTGGCAGTCAGTGTGGTTGTCGCTTTTGTTCTTAATTTCGGTTGGAACCGCTGGCTTTGCTACACTCAAGATTTTTACCTTGATTAATTGGATCCTCATTAGACAGAGGTGCATTTGTCCTCAATGGCATTGGGTTTGCATCTTTCTCGTCTGGTAGAATCAGATCTTGTTCTATTTTGGGTCTAGTTGTTGTCGGTTACAAAAGTTTTGGCATGCCATGGACTCCATTAAGGCCTGTATTTCTTTGCTTTGCCATGGTTGCACTTATATCTGCCATGTCTTGTGCAATTCGATTGGTGAGGAAGGCATGTTCATTCTGTAGTGGTTTTGTGAATTCAGACAAGATGCATGAGATTGGGTGATAATCCATCCATCGCTCACTGACAAGTTTGGTTAACGAAGCAAATTCAGATAATTCAGATTGTGTTAAGACTTCTTCTAAGAAAATCAGGACATCTGCATTGTCAAAGTCATCAGTGACGTCATCTCTTATCTCTTTACAGGCCTTATGCAACTCCACCTTTTAAGTAGTTTCATTAACTGTTGCCACAGCCTCCTTTACCTCGTAAGGTTGTATAAGTGATATCCTCATTTCACCTACCATTGAGATGTTACTGCTAGCAGAAGCTATTTTGTTTGCAAGCTCAATGGGTTGTGAGACTGTAAGGGTCTTTGCTTTTGGTGTGTATGTGGACATGTTAGAATGTAGTGGCACTAATTGTAAATTGCACAACATACTGTTAGCAATTTCTTATCAAAAGTCTTGGCTTTTCAGTCGACATTCTGGAAGAATTGGGCTTGCTTGGAGCGGTATCATTGTCAATAGTTGAGTTAATTGGACATTCAATTACACATAAGAAAGCAGCTCTCTCGCTGGGCATCTCATTGTTACTATTCTGTGGCTCCACATATCGATCCGTCCCTCGTTTGGCAACCTGAGGAGGTGTTGCCATAGCAGCGGTTTAATGCGGCAGGCATAGTAGGTCTGCCGGTACTACTTTGTATCCTTGTCCGCGTGTGAAAGGGTCCCCTTTAACATGTGGCTTTACGGTCTCTTTCCATAGTGAGATGTAGGGTATAGTCAAGGTTTTTGTTGATTTGTTCGAATGCTCAGAATCAAGAATCAGTAATGGCTGAACAAGTCGATGAGAACAGAAAAGACACAAGGCTGAGATGCGAGTTGTTGGATGTCACAATGACAAAATCAATCTCCCACATGGGTTTACCTCTTCTTGTAAAACGGGTTTCAAGAGTCTGGTGCTTGGCAGATTTGTATTTGATACAGCGTTCACCTTGCTCGAATCGCAAGGACTTCAAAGACTGCAGACATCTCTGCAGCAGCTCTTCAGCGTGCTCCATGCTGTAGAGAGGATTTAAAAGATTAACTCTGCCTCAGAGAGTAAAAGGCAGCAAGGACAGGCTTCTCTTTATCAAAGACTCCAGACACCTCTAAAGCAGCTCTGTAGTGTGTGCTGCACTGTGGAGAGGAGTTTGTAAATGAACTCTGCCTTGGAGAGTTACAGGCAGCAAAGGACGGATTTGTCTGTAACAAAGACTGCAGATACCGCTGCAGCAGCTCCGAGAGATTATATAAATGTAGTTTCATGGAACGCAAATGGAATAAATAACCCTATAAAGAGCAAAAAGGTACTGTTTATTTTATTTTATTTTATTTATTTACATTTTTATAAAGCACCACATGCCCGTGGGTCTCAGCGCGCACAAAAAGGACAAGACAGGACAGACTACAAACAGGTAGGAAATAGGCAGTTCAGCGGGGATGAAGGGGGCACCGGAGCACTAAACACAGACTAGTCTGGGTTGAGATTAAACTGATGGGTTTTTATTGCCTTCTTGAAGGATGGCAGATTGACAGACAGGCGTATTGGAGTTGGAAGAAGATTCCTCTGTAAGGGAGCCTGGACATCAAAGGAATTCCCCCCAAAGTGAACCAGTTTGTATCTGGGCTGAGTGAAAGTAGGAGCAACCTAGGAATGAAGGTTCCTTGTGTTAACATGGGGCTTAACACCATCAATGAGATATGCCGGGCAGATTTTAAAATGGCAATTGAAGGCCAGGGTCAAGATCTTATGTGTGATACTGTGCTTTATCGGTATCCAATTTAGGGCACTCCTGGCATCCGAGACATGCACACCCTAGACAAGCCCTGGACGACCGGAACAGCATTGTTCTGGGCTACCTGCAGAGCCCTACTGTTGAGCTCTGTGGTGCCTGCCAGCAAGCTGTTACAGTAATCCAGTCTTGAATTAACAAGTGTTGTAGCAAGCAGAGCACAATTTTCAGCAGTGAGGAAAAGCCAAATGTAGTTTATTTGTTTGGTGATGAGACCACACAGAGAGAATGTAGGAGACATTTGGTATCATGGATAATTCCTCATCAAGAACCAACCGCAAGGCCTTGACTTTTTTAGAGACGGTGATGATTTTGCCAGCAATACATAAATTAGAATATTCAGAGGCTAATTTACTGAAGCGTGCCCTAGGGCCAATGATTAAGAGTTCTTGTTTTATTGCAATTGAGTGCCCATGAATTGCTTGCCATCCATGCCTAGACGGCATTGTAGATGTTGTTTATGGCAATCAGATCTTGCTCATATTGTCCACTGAACTCGAGAACGACCTGAGTGTCATTGGCATAATTTGTATACCAGATACGCAGGGTGTCTAACAGATCTAGCAATGGCCGAATATCCATGTTAAACAGAATGGTAGACAGGCAGGAGACCTGGGGAACACTGGATGGCTGAATAAGAAGCTTGGAATTATCCTCACCAACAGATACCCGGACAGTGCGGGGTACCAGAAAATAGGATACCCAACTAGAAGCTTGAGTGGAGCAATGGGCCACCTTCCTGAGTCTTGTCACTATTAGAGAGTGGTCAACTAGATTGAAGGCTGCGGAGAGGTCCAGAAGCATCAGCAGGGCTGGATGACATCTGTCCACCATGCTGGCAAGGGTGGATTTCAGGTGCAGCATGGTGGTTTCAGTCCCATGCTGTGTTCTGTAACCTGATTGATACAGGCCTTATGATCTTCAATGTTTTCCTGGAGTTGAAGGTATGCCAGTTTGTCCAAAACATTTAAGACAAATGGAACATTGGTAATGTGCCTGTAGTTCTCCACCATCAGTGGATCGAGGGTAGCTTTTTTAAGCAGGGGTGTGACCAAAGGTTCTTTAACTGAAGATGGAAAGACACCCTCATCGAAGGAATGGTTGATGAGTTCGGTCATCCAGGGTGCTAGAAGTTCAAGTGAGTCTTTAAACACATCAACCGGGCAACAGTCTCCACGCTTTGAGGTGGATTTGAGGTCCTGGATAATCTTAGAAACTTGCTCTTCTAAGTAATGATAGAAAGGAAAGCATGGGACGTTATTAGTTTTAAAGGTGGGCAGTTGGGGGCTGTTCATCTGGGTATCAAACCCTTGGGATGCGATCTGGATGTTCCTAATAATTTCCTTATGGAGGACAATATTTGCCATAAAGCCATTATGGATTTCTTGGCACCAGGCAGAATCCTTCACAAGATTGTGGCTGGTGGGAGGGGAATCCTAGAAGTCTGCCAGTATCTTGAAAAGTTACCTGACATTCAACCAAGCGTTGATGATCCTCTTATTGTAATATGTGGATTTGGAAGAGATAATCATGGCCTTAAATTCCTTCACAGCTTGTTTATACATAGATAGGATAGTTTGATTAGGATTTTTTCGCCAGGCTCTTTCACGGGCTCTCTTAGCCTGTCTGGCGGAGATAATATCATCTGAGAACCAGGGGTTCTGATGTATCTCAGGCTTGATAACTTTTAGTTTCAGTGGTGCAAGGTCTGATATGACTTTGTTTATGGATGTAGAAATGTGTTCCACAAGGGACCAAGACTCAGAAAAGCAAGACAGTGGCTGCAGCCTAGATAATAGGAGGGCTGAGAAGTTGGCAGCGGTGATATTTTAAACATTACAAGTCAGTTTTCGGATGCGGGGCAGAGTATTCAATTTATCTAGGGGTGCAGGTAGAATTATAGTGGCCTGGATCAAAAAGTGATCAGACCATGCACAAGGTGACACCTGTAGTTGTCAGCCCATCCAACGTGTGACCACCTTTGTGTGTGGGAGCCTCCACCCATTGTCTGAGTCCACTGGATGTCAGAGAGTCTGTGAGTGTGGCCCCGTGCTTTTCCAGAGGATCATTGGCCCAGTGGTTAATGTCCCCCATGATAATCAGGGGATTTTTAGATTTAGTAATGAGTGCCATTAGCTCAGAGAGTTGCTCTTCAAAATGAGGCATGTCTCTGGGGGGTCTATAGAGGGTCAGCACATTCAAAGAAGTATTGGTTGAAGTTTTTATCTTAATCCATAAGGATTCGCACCCACCAGGGCTGGTATGAGGGATAGTGTGGCAGTCGAGAATACGGGTACACATTAGCTCTACTCCCGAATTTACCGTTAGTGCAGTCAGCCCGAAAGATCTCATAATCAGTAGGTATGGATAGTATGACTGTGCTGGGTATGAGTGGGTTAAGCCATGTTTCAGTAAACCCTAGTAGATCAGGGCCATATTCGAGCAGGTGATCCGCAACCTCTACACCATGTTTTAATAGAGATTGAGTATATAACCAAGAGAGGGAAAGGACCAAAAAGGTGCGACATTCTTGAGACATGGACCATGCACAATAGTGTTATTGTTAGTGTGAATGGCCTCTATATCATGCAGGTAGGTGGGATCGTTAATATGAGCGGAGGGAGCGTTGGGACACATTGTGCATTGGGGAGCAGACAGAAAAATCAGCATGCCTCGTGGTAAGAAGCAGGGGACGAGGGGAGGTCAGGCAGTTCAAGTGTTGGGCAGAGTACAAGCAAGCACGGGTGTGGTGCCGACCAAAACAGTGACAGATGTGCCTCAAAGGAGGAGCCAAGAGTCAGACGTAGTGAAATAGTAAGGATCATACAGAACTCACCAGAGAGGAGAACTGGCTCCCGTGGTTAGTGGAACGGAAGATCTGTAAGGAACAGGTCGGCACGGCGAAGACCGGCGAGGACCGGTGAAGACCGGCTCGCCGCAGAAGTGCTGGTGCTGAAGTGCATGAATACCAAATAAATCAAGAGAGGTGCCTGGGAAATGTAGTTCCCAGACACATAGGCAGTCAAACAGTTCACACAACACGAGAGTACTTATATCTCTGCCAGACGTATAATAGCACACATTCTGAGCAAGCGACCACGATAGTTTCAGGTAAGTGCTGGTGGTAAAATAGAGCAAGTAGATCAAAAAGCAGATTTTAAATGGTGTGCAAATAAACAGAGACACGATCTCTCATGCAATCAAGTATATGGGGTGCAGGCTACTCTGGCGAAGGCTGAAAACAAAGCGTACCGGAGAGGAAAGATGAGGCAGGAAGGATCGTAGCAGAATATATGTGGTGAGTGGCAGGACCGGCGAAGACCGGCTCGCTGCAGAGACGATGGTGCTGAAGCGACTGAATAACAGATAAATCAAGAGAGGTGTATGTCCCACTTAAAACATTTGAAGGCGGATATTGCTCTGCTCCAGGAGACTCACTTGGTTGAGGTTAGAGGCAGAAAAAGTGTAGGGGCTGGGTATGTGAGGTGTACCATTCCTCATATTCTACGAGTTCCAGAGGTTTTATGATTTTGCTATGGAAACATTTCCCAGGAGTGATTTTGAATTCACATACTGATAAAGAAGGGCAGCTGGTTTCAGTGTCCTTACAAATGCAGGACCTAGTAATGACAATATGCAATATTTATGCACCAGTTGCGAACAGTAGTGCTTGTTTGATAGTGTGGGACTGATAAAATGGATTTTTAAACTCTAACCTGGTGGGCAGATGTTTAGGAGGCCACCCTAATTTAGTGGAAAAGGGGAACTTTCCGGACAAACCAGACCAATCTACAGTAGCTTGGCAGGCAGTCAAGACTAAGGGCCTCATTACAACCTTGGTGCTAAGTGCACCAACTTTACCACCATGGTGTAAACTCTGTTTACACCATGGTGGATGGCGGATTTACCGCCCCATTCCAAGGTGAGTGGGGCGGTAAATCCCCATTTCCCATTTTCCCTTCCCCATTCCCATTTTTGCCCCATAGGGCATAATGGGAGTGGGGAAGGCGCTAATTACGCCGCCGTAAATTACGGCGGCGTAATTAGCACCATGGCAGGTTAGCGCCATGGATTTTAACGCCTGCTAAAAGCAGGCGTTAAAATCAGAATCAGGCGTTAAGGGTTAACGGTGGCGTTAACCCTTAACGCCTGAGTTGTAATGAGGCCCTAAGTCTCCGGAGGGGTGGGAGTGATCGGAAGCCCACAATGAGCACATACAGTAAGACTCCACAGAATACTCTTAGACAGATGTATTTCAGTAATACATTTATTATAGGTCTTTATGAATAAACACAAATAAACCACAGTAATAATAAAACAGTTATCGCACACTCTTTTCACTATGTAACATATATACAAAATACGTTTAGCCTAAAGCAGATGAAGGGGGAGAAAATAACCATATCCTGCAACAGAAGAGGTAGGTTATACACAGATATCACATTAGGCAGTTCTTCAAAGTGAGTCCCTATTTTATGCAGTCAAGGCCTAAGAAATGAGGAGCCTTATGCTCAAAAGTACAGCAGTGCATTAACAGCGTACGGTTGTGCATAACGCGAAAAGAGGGTTCTCTGCAAGGAGCTGCAGCTGTTCAGGAAGAGGGTTGAGGCGATGAAGAATAAACCCCTACTCCTTCGGAGTTCGGGAATAGTTGGGGAGCGCAGGCTAGCCCAGCTAAGGTCAGTGTCTTTTCTGGAATTCTCCTGTGTAAAACAAATGGAAGTGCCAGGGGGTCACTGGTAAGTGACTCAAGCACTCACAGACCCTCAACACAGTCCGGGCCAAACTTTGGCAGTCTAGTCCAGTTCGCTAGTAGGTTTCTCCCCTGCAGTTACAAGTCACTCCGGCTCTCAGCGGATGCGGGACGGGACGATCGTCCATGGTGGGACAGTTGCCTTTTCTCAGCTCTCAAAGAAAGGAAAAAGATAGTTCCGGTGCACCACATCTCAGGACACGATGGGTCAGGTCTTTAGGCACTTGCAGCCACTGTCACTACAGCAGGGTGACACAGGGTCCACAAATGCTAGCAGCATGGTGCACTCTCATAAAACGCAACCCAGAGGAGCCAGGACAACGAGTTTTGGCAAGAGAGGTCCCAGGACCACATGTAAGCAATGTCCAAAGTCTCAAGTCTCTACTTGGGACAGCAGCACTCCTGTACGATACCCCGGGTTCAAGCTCGTCAGTTCGCTGGATGGCCCAGGAACACTTCTGAAAAGGTTCTTTGTGAGGTTAAGCATGAGGTTACGAGAGTAGTTGGTCCCGCTACTCCAAAGGGTCACAGTTTTCTTGCAGGCCTTCTTGGAATGATACAAAAGCAAGGGTCCGATGGGACAACAGCGGGGTCAGGGTTCCAAAACTTAAAGCACATCTCTGGCGGTTCCACGAGTCTGCTCTACCCATTTAGGATAATTGACTTCTTCTGTAGTTTGGTGTAAACTTCAGGTGATTGACCTGGAATGGATGAAGAGCCCCTTCTCTTATCCAAGATTTGTTTCGCTCTCAAATCTAGGATAGCCAATTGAAGATCTGCTCTCTTGCATGCACAAGCCAGGTGTGGGCCAATCATGGCTGACAGTGGTTCCAGTAATTCAGGCCTACCAGACATACCAGAACCAGCAGTGTGGATTGGGACCCGACAGTCCCAACCCTATTCCTGGGCACTAGCAGACTTGATATGCAGGAGGCCGCAAACAATTTGCTGGAGGTTGCCTGCCCAAATAAGGAGTACCCGGGTATGACAACATCTATCCCAGCTTTAATGGATCTTATTGAGAGGTATGACATTGTTTCGAAATATAAAATCTATTGGTTAAAGTCAGAGGCTCTGCCATGTTCGGAGATGTGCAATTGTTCTGACCTACATAGCCTTGGTTTCAAATGGTGCCCATTGAGGATGAAATATCTGGGAATCTGGCTTACTAGAGATGTAAAAGACATGATTGATGTGAATCTAAAATTAGTGAGGGAGAGATTAATGGCAGACTTTGAGCGCTGGGATTCCCTTAAATTGACACTGGGTGGTAAAGTGAATGCAGTGAAAATGACAATGGCATCAAAAATCACTTATGTTATGAGCATGATCCTCCTACCGCCAAGGAAATTGATGTTGAAAAAACTTGATGGTATGATTCAATCATTTTCGCAGAAGATGCCAAGGTTGAAACTTTGGAAACTGCAGTTCCAGAGCGAAAGAGGAAGATTAAATGTTCCAAACTTTGCCAGACATCACCAGGTGTTCATGACAAGGCACTTCGTAACATTCTTTAGGGAGCCATTTGAGGAATGGTCGATATCTGAGACGAGCATGGAAGGTCCTCTGATTCCGTCAGCTTTACTAGCCACCACAAGCAAAGGGTGGTGTGAGAGGTCTGTGTTGACTAACTTTCTAAGGTCTACGTGAAAAGACATAGGGGGTCATTACAAGTGAGGCGTTAACCGTGCCAGTAAATACTGGCACGGATGCCGCCAGAGTCATTTTTCTACCGCCACCCCACAATGGAGATGTACTGGGGCATTCTGGCCCCGCCAGACCCGGTAATACCCCTTTCACCCTGTGCCGGTAAAAGTTACTCCCCATTCTGATTTGATTCCCATAGGACTCAATGGGAATGGGGAGGCCGGTAGCACCGGTACCGTTATTAATGGTACCGGTGCTACCTTGTAGGTTTCTCACGGGTGCTGCTCTGCTCAGTAGATCACACTGCCGGGCTGAAAGGCACCCGCAAGTACATCTCGTAGTTTGCCGGTCTGGTAACAACGGTACCGGCAAGCTTACTGGTACCATTGTTACCGGACCGGCAACATTGTAATGAGGCCCATAGCCATATCTCTAGATATGGACCCGGGTCTAATGGGCTCGTCATCTATATGGCTAAATCCTGCCGTAACAAAACCATGTTCTGGCCAAATTGGTTTCTGGAGGGGGTGTGCATGATTGGTGACCGGTTTGCAGGTGGCACTTGGCTCTCGTTTCGTGCATTGACAACCAAATATGGTCTGACGGGTTGTATATACGGAGAGTATCGGATGCTGAGACGAGCTGTGTTATTGTCAGTTCTCCAGGATTCTGATCTGATGATCTCTGTTAAATGCATAGGGGGCCAGGATCACATGGCAACAGTTATGTAAAAACTCCTGCGAAGGAAGTCGGGTGGGAATGCATGTCTTTTGAGTATCTGGTCACAGTGCCTACAGGAAGAAATGACGACTGTTCGTTGGGAGGCATTATGTGGAAATATTCTCTGGATGTCCTTGAACATTGGTGAGAGGGCTCGGCAGGTGAAATTGCTAAACATAGTATATTGGACACTGGAACGCATCTACAAACAAGATCCAAGTCTGCTGAGGATGTGGACATTCAGGGGTCTCACTGGAGCATATGCTATTTCACTGTTGTAAAGTAAAAGCATTTTGGAGCAGGATAGCAGATGTGATGAATAAGGTCCTGGGAGAAGTCAAGGAATATGATTTTGGAACTCTAATTTTGGGTAAGTTACTGCCTGGAAGAACTGTCATTCCATCAGGTGACCTGGATAATGAGGGCTTGTTGGTCTGCGAAAAGGATAATTCTACTGGAAAACGACACACTTTCCATCTAGGGATACCTTGGTAGAGGAAATGTACTCAAATTGCACTATTGAGACACTAGTTATGAATTTACAGAGAAAAGACAAAATGTTTGATAAAATTCGGAGTGGATTTCTGAATTGTGAATTGGAATGAGTTGATAATAGAAGAAGAAAACTGGGCGATCCTGGATGATGAGATATTTTTATTTCAATGATTTATGAAAATGGTCAATTAGGTATTTATAAAATGTTTAAATATGGTATTATATGCAATTACAGCACCTCTTTTTTTATTTTATTTTTATTTCTGTCTTTACTGATTATGTAATGCTGCAGGTGACTTTGAGGTGGATGTAAATTTAAAATGTTCGGTGTTTATGTTTGTTAAAGTTAGTATTTTTATTATTTTTTATTTGGTTTATTACAAACCTTTAAAAAAGGGGAAAAAGGGTCCGAAAACATGTTTCAATCTTTCCGTGTCCGTTACAGTAATAATATATAAACTAAAATGATCCTTGAAAGAAGGGATCACACTACTATAACATAGCTTTAGTTCCATACAAAGTTTGCTGCTTCAGAGCCAGAATACCATTATTTATTTGATTCCTCGTTCCCAGAGTCATCTCTCATTTTAGGTTTTTCCACTATTGAGTCTATGAACATTGTCAAAGAGAATGTCAATTTGTTGTTCTCGCCCAAGTGCATCTGGCTCCACCATTCTTCTGAAGTATAAGTGGCACATTTTTCAGTTTCTTTCATCATGCATCTCGTTCTAGCTTCTCTCATTCTGGACAATATAAAGTCAGATGTTTCAACGATTCTTCCACACCTTGACAGAAACTGCATAGTTGGTTTTACACGCCGCTCTGCTTTCTTTGGTACAAGAATTCCTTTGTTATCCATGCGTTTAGTCTAAATTTAAGGAAAGTAGATCTCCTTCTTTTGCATGGGAATTGAGACATGTACTTTGGGAGGGCATTCAATTTTCTTGCTTCACGTGGATTATTTTTCATCCTTTTATGTTGTTTGCTCCTGTCGCATGTATCAATCCAGTCCTATCCAAAATTCAATTTTCAGGGTGTTCAAGATAAATAGGTTAAGGCTACAACCCACACCTTTTGCAAAGCCTGTTTGTCTCAGGTCTGCCACACCAGCATGCTGGATCCAAGCTGTCAATTTCTTCAAAGCTGTGTGGCAAACAATTTTCCTACTACATCTAGTAGTGCAATGGGCCTGTAGTTGTTCGGCTCTATTTGTGAACCCCTCTTGAAAATGGGGACTATTATGGTTTGTTTCCAAGTTGTCGGTACTCTTCCTTCCTTCAGTAGTATTCTGAGGCGTTTAAAGCACAAATCAGTCCATTCTTTGGGGTTTTGGTTTAGAATGTAATTTGTCAAGCCATCTGGTCCTGGAGCATGGGAGGCACTTAATTTCTTGCTGGTAATATATATGTTGATCTTTCCATTATGATGTTCCATGGAAAGTGTTCTTTCATGACCAGATCATTAAAGGGTTCAAATTTCTGGAACAGCGGAGTATAATGTGAAGTCCACACATCCTCAGTTACCATGTTGCACAGGTTCATGGTCTGTGGTCTTTCCAGCTCATTAGCGCCACCCAAAAATCTCTTGAGTTTCCATGTGCTAGGCAGGACATCATGTCTTCCGCATCGTGTTGCTCAAGTATATGTCTGTACCACTTTAGCAAATGTTTGTACTGTATTTTTCTTTTCTTCTTTTCATTATCTTTCACAACTCTTGTCATGACCGAAGATTCTAGAGTCCTCAGCTCTTTTCGTAACGTCCTTTTCTTTTTTACTACTTCCCAATCATATACGTGTTTGTTCACCACATTTTCTTGTTTTGTTGTTTTTGGGTTTTATATATTTGCAGCATTCCATCATATTCAATCGACATGTGGTCATTGGTTGATCTTGGCCCATCTAGTAAAGCTGGTATATTTATTATTTTATTCGCATTTATTCTCAGGCAATTTCCACCTTGTTCCACTTCAATCACTTGATTTCACTTTGTTCTTTCTTTTTGGGGTTCCGTTTTAAAAGTGATTGTTAGTAAATTATGAGCACTTAGCACTGTTTTTATGACCTTCATTTTGCAGACGTTCGATGTCATTTTTTGTGAAGTGACTATGTAATCCAAGATGAACTTTTGATTACCTCGTTCCCATGTCACTTTTGCGGGTATATCTCCTAACGTCTTTCCGTTAAGAATGTCCATGCTTTTAACTTCTAGTTCTTCTTCTATCATTTTCTCTATATTCTCCTTTCATTTGGTCTTTTGCTGCACCTTATCTTGCGTTAGAAGTTCCATATTGAAATCTCTGCACAATATGATAATGGCATTGTCTTCTTTTTCCGTTATGATATCCATGAGTTCACATAGGTGGTCAATGAACACCAAATCTCCCACACCTTTGTGATGCCAATATATGTTTATCACATGAATCCGGCTATTGGAAAATTCTGTGTTCCCGTTCTTAAGAATGGTTGTCACTTGAACATATGCAGATGGATGAAAGGAGTCAATTATACGCCTTCCGCTACTTCTTTTCACCATTGTGAGCGTGCCGGGCATGGAACGACTGCGCCCTTCACAGATGGCTGGGTTCAAGGCTATATCAAATCCATCTACAAGGGGAAACTCAACCAATCATGTTTCTTGAAGACAAATTATATCAAGAGATTGTAAATGTTTATTGGATTTTAAGGTGTGTTCTATGAGCCTAGGGAGTTAGTTGTCTCAGGGCTCGCATCAAAGAGTTAGCTTTCTTTTTTTGCATGAAGGGCCTCAGCAACCCAGACCCAGCTTTCATCAGACATTGGTCTTCTTGCAAGATCCTCATTGATTTTCGTTACATTTTTTCCCCCTCTTGGGTCTTTATAGTGATTCTGAAAGGTTTATTTTCCGTCACAATCTCCATCATCTTTTTGTGATCAAAACCTAACTCATCCAAGTAATCTTTTATATGGATTTTATTTTCATATGTCTTCTTCAAAACCTGCATAGAAGCAGGAGAACATTGCTGGGGGCGTCAGAGTTGTTTGGTTTATCTGTCAGATTTCTTTCGACACTGTCCTTCAATTTGATCTATTTTATGGTGAACTCAAGAAAGAGTAGTGCTTCGATGTTCTTCAAGATAAGCTCATAAACGATTCTCGAGTGGATGTGTAGAACTACTCTATCCAAAGTGTGATCCGCAATAAATTCTACGGTTTTGATGTCGATAGATGATATGGACTTCATTGAAGGTAAGTTATTCAACAACTGCATCACGTTATAAAGATTTAGAATTAGCCAGTCTTCTTTTGGCACAGTTCTCTTAAAAAGAGCCTCAATCCTGTCTCCAGATGATCTGGTTTCTTGGACCCGACTTTGTTGGTGTTATTTACCATGTTACCCTGCTTCCAGGACTCAGGGTCATCCATGTTCTCGGTGTGCACTCGTTTGTGATTTTGTGCAGGATCCATCATCGGTTACTGGTGTTTTTTAGTAACCGTCTGTTTTATTCTTTGATCCCCTTCTTTATTAAGCACACATCTTATTTCATATTGCTTCAATACTAATAGTCCTCTCTCTTTTATCTTCAATCGTCAAGAAATGGTCACAAATATTTGGTCTTCCACCTTCTGTATCCATATCTTTTTGCTTCTTTAGTTCGGGTGAGAATTTAGCAACTGTTCTTTTTCATTCTTTCTTGACTCCTCATGGCCCTTCTTTCTGTGTAGAAGATTCCTCTTCCTCGTCACAGTCAAAAGTAGAAGCTCTGGTCTCACCATCGCTTATGTAATCCTTTTCGCTTTCATCATCGCTATCACTTATTTCATATGTAATTGCCAGTAAGGTAGCCATAGTTCACTTTCTAGAAGCAACAGTGACAGAAATAGAGCTTGATGAAAAGGAAGTTTAAGTTTAACCAATTGTAGAATAATTAATCTTGGTTTATCTTTCAAGAGATGCAAAAAAAGAATACTGTATATGCAGACCTAAACTCAAACCCATGATCCTAAAGGGATATATTCAGATTGTAACTATATTCATTTTTTTTCCTTTAGTCACTGTTCACATGAACTTATTTGTGAAAGTGTGGTTAAATAGGCATTACTTGTCTCTGTATGTTTTATTGTTTAAATGTTTGTTTTAATTTTATATTTCAACTTGAGCTTGAATTTGAATGAATTTTATTTATTTTGTATGATATTTGAAAAGTTGTGTTTCTTAACTAAACAAATAAAACATTTTTAATTCGTATGTAGACATATTCTGTAACTCCTCCATTATTGTCGCCTCTGATTTGTCTTCAGCAGGCAATTTCTTTGATGTAATCGTTCTGACCTTCTTGATCACCTCTGTTAAGGGCACGCTATTTGCCACCTTTAGATCCTTTTCCAGCAAAGTAGAGTTTGTTGTTTGTATGGTAACACTCAAAGCTTTCAGGTTTCTAAAGAATTTACAGGAGTTCTTTGCATTTGATTTTTCTGTTTGCTCATATTCTTTGTTGTTTTCTTATTTTTCAGTGGTTCTTTCGTTTTTTTTTCACCCACAGAACTGTTAATGGAATCAGGCATTTTTTTTCATTTCCAAAAATTGCATAGCTTTCTTTAAGAACGTATTGTGGTAATTCTGGCGCTTTATGTTCAGCAATTTTTTCAGTCAGGGGCCTGTCAGGTGACTCAGAGTCCACATCAATCTGGGGACAAACGGGCACTTGACCATTGTTATTTGTAGGAGCCGCCTCAAGTAACTCTATGACTTTAGGAGGATCGTAAGACATTCCGTCTGCATCTCTGGATGTTGAGGGAACAGCGACGTTGGCTGTGATTTTTGAGGTGATTCTCAGTTTTGGCATCTTGTTGTTGTCTTTCTTAGCTTGCTCAGCTAGACACGCGGCAAGATTCCCAGAACCCTCTTGGATTCTCTTCGGGCTATTGTCAACCAGTTTTGCCTGGTCTTTAGAGGGTAGGACAGTTTTTTTAGAACTTCAATCCTCTGATGTGGATTATGATCTTTATTCAAGTCCCCTTGAGGATTGATGTTAGTTATGTTTCCACTGTATTTTTTCAAAATTGATAGCGCTTCCTTAGGCACTTCAGTTAACAATTTTTTATCTTCTCCTGTGTGTTTTAACACATCTTTCAGGATATTGGCTGTCAGCTCATCTTTGCTTTTATCCTTTTCGATTTGCACTTTCAGTTCATTAAGAGCCATCTCAAGATTTACCATTTTGGTTTTTAAAAGCACGATGAGTGTATTTTGATCTCTATAGTTCTCATTAAATTGATCATACATTTTTGCCAGCGGAGTTATGCAATGGCAGTGGCCGACAGCAGATTCAGCAGTAATTCATTCATTACAGCTTCGGTCACATCTTTAATGAATTTCTTTTGTATCAAGCCTCTATTTCTTTGGTTAGAATTGTAAGAGGGTCTGGCAGAATTACGTTTGCCTTGGTTATCAGACAAAAACGATGACGTACCATCTGAGGAAGAGTTATCCGAACTTGAATCCGAGATAGGTTTCCCTGGTTTCATACCTTGTCTCATATGTATGGCACCTTTACACCTCTGCTGACGTTGGCCGGTCAACCCAAGGCCCTTCCTTGGGGAGCTTCTCGATTCACTTTGGGAGTTTAGATCTAATCTTCTTCTTTTGTTCGCACAAGATCTTTCAAGAGGCTCGTAGAATGCTTTGCCAACTTCATCTCTCAAGGGCACGTTGGCACCAATTTCGTTGTGCTTTAGCATCTTGATTGTCTCAGATGGAACTATATTGCCAATCCCACTACTTTTTCAAATGACTGGTTTCAAGCAAGTGCGTCTTCATTTCGTGTGTTCACTTTATCAGTCATCTCAGTTTAGTATTTGATCAGTTGATCGGCTACAGCCAATGAATTTCTCCTCTCATTGCTAAGGTTGGGTTTTGCCATATTTCTGCATCCACCTCCGGATGGTTAAAAAGCAGCTCACCCATCTCCATGTTGCTTACATATATTTTGATTGTGCAAATAGATATATTCAACGTACTAACGTTATTTAGAGAGGGTTTCATTGCGGCCAGTTCATGTTGGGTCTCATCGAATGTGTCTAGTTTCTCATCCAGTCCATCCTGGTTACCCGACACAGTATTTTCAGGTGACAGTAGCTGAGGCTGGGGCAAGTCAGCGGCCCTGGCAAGAGGATCATCGAAGTCTCCCGCACACAAAGGGAGGAGACTTGGGGCGTCCTCACACGCCAGTACGGAAGGACCCGCTGCCGGCCCCAAACATGCGTCTTCAGACATAGGCAGGGTAGGAAGACCCGGTGGAAGGCGGGGCGGGGGGGGGTATAGAGTTCCCCTGATCAATCACGGCCCAAGGAAGCAGAGCAGACAGATCTTCAGGGCTCGAACAATTGACACGTAAACCACGTGGAATGCCCGTTTCTTTAGCACATAAGGAGAGTGCTATTTTCGTTTTTCTGGCAACTCCCTCAGTTCTTTCCTTTTGCACCACAGAGCCAGCCCCCTCCCCTTCATCGGATATGAACACGTCAGACAGTTTGGTTCCGTTTTCACTTACTTGTGTGTTGACAGCCGGCATCCTTGAGATCTGCACCGGTGCAGATTCACAGCGAGACAGCTTGGATCGTACGCATAGCCTCTGTCTCGTTTCCATAATTAAAGTTTTTTTTCCCCTTCTTTTGGTCTTTTGAGCAATGCAAGGCTTCTAGGGCAGCTCAGACTCCACGGCTCCACAGCCTCCAGAGACTCGAGTGACTCTGCACCGACGCCACTCCACTCTGCAGGTCAAGGTGCTTTTGAGTCCTGGAATCTCGTCTTCCTCTGGATGAACAAGGAAAAAAGACTTGCTATTTTCCCAAAAACACTGCAAAAACGAAGCAAAGTCCTCAATGCTCCACACTCCACACTCCAGTGACTCTGCACCGACTGCGCTCCGCGGGTCAAGGTGCTTTTGAGTCCTGGAATCTCCTCTTCTCTGGAAGAACAAGGAAAAAAGACTTGCTATTTTCCTAAAAACGCTACAAAAACGAAGCAAAGTCCTCAATCCTCCACACTCCACACTCCAGTGACTTTGCACCGACTCCGCTCCACTCAGCGGGTCAAGGTGCTTTTGAGTCCTGGAATCTCCTCTTCCTCGGGATGAACAAGGAAAAAAGACTTGCTATTTTCCCAAAAATGCTTCAAAAACGAAGCAAAGTCCTAAATGCTACACAATCCACACTCCAGTGACTCTGCACCGACTACGCCGTATTTGATTGTTCGCCATTTATAAGTTTGCTTTGTTATAATTTGAATAACATATATTTTCTTAAACATAGGAGGGGTCACTGCACCACATGTTGATGGCACATGTTGAGCATGACACCAAACCGGAATTAAGAGTGCAAAAGTGACTTAGAACGTGAGGCAATCTGTTGATTTGAAATATGCAGAAATGCTCAAAAGTGTTCACATAGGAGTGCTGGATGATGGTGTTAAGAAAGTCATGGAAAGTAGACTAATTTCCAACATATATCACCTAGGCTGTACAACTTCAGAAGGCATATTGGATTTGAAGCAAATAAAATGATTGGGTCTGCTTGATGCTACTGCAGTAAATGCTAAGTGTAATTTTTGAATCGCATGGGCAGTATAGCTCAGTGACAACGCAGAGCAACACGGGTTTGAATCCTGGGTCTGCCCTTAAACACGCAGTCGCTATTAAGCTCGTTATGAAAAAACTATAATAATTATGGCCACAGAAAAGTGTCAGATTTTTATTTAATTTCGTTTGTGAAGAAAATCTTGCAGCCGATGACCGTGTGGATGAATACAACCGCCTTCATGCGCTACATGTTCCTCAAATGGATCTATCAGCTCGGGTTGCAATATCTCGCCATTTCGATAATAAAGAATGTGAATTTAAAAGCATAGTTAAAACATTTTTAGTGCCACTCTTAAAAACGAGCTACCTTATCATGAGCAGGCATATATAGTAAGCCTACTCAATATGCTTTTAGAAACAAGACAAGCGTTGGATGCTATAGTAATGCAGTCCGGTCTTTCACTTTTTAATTGACAACTTTGATGCAAAAGGTAAAGAGTCTCACGGAGCCTAATCTGTGTGGGGGATTGACCACCCTTATTGAAACAATCAGATGAGGTGCATGCAGCATCCTCAGTTCAAGATCCAGTCGCTGCTGAATCTCAATGCATCTATTTCTCAGAAAACACCAAACAAGCTGCTCATGAATTTCTAATGCCAGTGTTGAAAGTGTTAGAAAATGAGCGTGTCCCAGTGTAGTCTCTCATCTATGAGTGGGTTCATGTGTGCTCGGGTTGTCATCATTACATTGTGTCAAGAGAATCTCTGTAACAGATTGTGTATTTTACAGCACCTTTCCTTTCCCGTTTCCTCGGTCTTTTGTTGCCTTTTGTTTCATTGTAGTGTTAGTGTTGCCTGTGCGTCTGTGCTTTTTTTTTTAATTATTTTGGTTTTCTTTTCTTTTGAGTTGACAGGGCTTATCGAACTTTCTTCTCTTTTTCTGGAGATTGGAGCTAGCATCAGATGGTGTATTAGTGATCAGCGACCAGTGAGGCTATGAAGCAGCTGGTTATTCCTATGGATGAGTCAGGGGGTGAAATTACCTGGGTGGACCTCATAGTGCCAGCCCCAAAGGTACACGACCAGCCAACAAAAGCTGCTCTGCCTGTGCTGTTCTTTTGAACAGGGTCCGGAGAAGCAAACTTTGGCAGAGGAATGGTGTGAGCACTAGGGCACTCTTTGCCTGGTGAGAACATACACTGAACGTGCACGTTTTTAGCACTAGGGCAATTTTTGCGCTAATGCTTATACCATAAAACTTTGCACATGGTGCTATTATGGTGCAACTTTGCACATGCACTGGTGCAATGTTTCTGTAATCTGGCCCCTGAAGTTCTTTCGGTTGCTGTATATCACTTTAACTTATCAAAGGCTGCTTAAAAAAAATATATAACTGAATGTGAAGCAATGGTAGGTCCAGGGTGTGGAGTAGTAGTGAGTGAAGGAGAGGGTGAGGGCACAGTAGAAATCAGGAGTCTAAGATCATGAAAGTAATAGTCCTGAATGTGAAGAAAGTGACGCCGAGTAATGGCGGGTATGGACGTTGGGTGGGCTGTGGGGTTGGGGTGGGGGGTGATAGATGAGGGGATCTAGTTCCAACTTTACAAAATAGATATGAAAGCAGCCCACTGCCTCGCTGGTCATCAATGGCAGAAGGTGCCAAATGAAACCTGTTTGTGTGTGTCACAGATTTCAGCATGTGAGGGAGCTGGGCGTGTGTGCACATTCACAGATTCTCCAATTTCTAACACATGGTCTGTCTCCCCGGCAGTCCCTAACCACGAAACAGTGCAAGCTGGAAACTGTTCACATTCACTTTAAAAGTGGATAATCTTGTCAGCCTCATCTCGTTTGTAGTCTTCTTGTGCTCCTAATTCTCCCATTCACTCTGCCATGCAATGAGGAGACTTCAGAGGTATTTAAACGTGTCTGCCCCTAATTGTTCCATTCACTCTGCCATGCAACGAAGAGACTTCAGAAGTATTGACATGCGTATTGGGATGAGCTGTGTCTGTATGGGCAGGATATTCTAGAAACACTGGCCAGTAGCCTTCGCTTCTTCCTTTCCAGCCTTCCATTACACTGGAAGACAGAGAAGTGGGTGGTGGCGATGTGCATGGTGTCTGTTCTATGGTGGATGATGTGCAAGGTGTGGGTTATTTGTATAGTGATGTGGAGGATAGTATTTGTGCAGAAGGTGACTCATCTTGGGTTGTTGTAATGTGACATGATCACTAAGGAAATGTGTGGCCTACCAAAAAGCACATAATGTCCAAGAGGCATCCTCTTCTGGATATAGGAATGGGAAACACAGTTGCCTACACTGGACAAAAACTCTGATCTTGATGACAATAAGCATATCGGTAGACAATGTACCTTTCGATTGGCACAAGAGCTCACGGTAGCTCCTTGGGTTGTGCATATGGTGAAAAATGCATTTTTCTGATTTGACTTTTATCCAGAATCATTTTGCCATCATAAAGAAATATCACTCATCAGCTCATGATGTTTAGAAAGTGGTGTTCACAACAGCATTGAAAGTATCCCAACTGAACTGCTAAACATAATCTACATTGGTGCAATTTAATAGCAAATTCAATAGCTACAGAGGATTAAAAATGAGTCACATCAAACTAGCCTTAAAGGATCTCCACTCTCACTATGAACCGTGCACGTGGAGGCAATGACCTCTGCAATTTGCCTCAATGAGCCAGTTTCTCATCATGAGCTGAGAAACTACCATTGGCCTGTTTGTGGGTGACACTACTTGGCTGTGGTAGCCTGACAGTAGCCTGACGTAGAAGGAGAGACGCTCTGCCCTTGGTGCTTTAATCCTGCCCAAGATGGCAGACACACCATGATGCTAGTATACTCAATTTCCTTTAAGCATGTAGGCCAGCTGCCATTACAACATTGACCAGGGCTCTAAGTGGATGACTGCTGCTAATGTGGTCAAACTGAACATCCCCTCCCTGGGGACTATGATCTTGCCCCAACACAGATGTTCTCACTTGCCCCCTGCCTCTTGCTCCAGTGAGCCCCTTTGGCTTCCTGGGATAGGTCTCTACTATCAGCCTGCTGCTTGCAATGCTACGTAACTAAGGTGACCTGAATCTAGAGGTGACTGCCCATGCCATGAGTGATTTTTATCCTGCCCAATATTGCAGAACCAGGACTACCCTAGACCACCCAATTTCCTGCAAACCTACGGAAGAACTGGAGGGGCCTCTATGACAAGGGTGCTGAGTGGAGGGTACCTGGTAACCTGGCCAGGCCGAGCGTCTCCTCCTCCAGGGACTATCAACATGTTCCATTCAATTTCCCGCTTGCCCCTGGACCTAGCAAGCCCTTCTGTCAGCCTGTGTTTGCTCCCTTTCTGTGCATAACCTTTAGGATGGTCTTGGCTGGGCAGCCTGGGGGAGGGCAGTAGGCACATGATTTAACTTTTTGGCCTATTGACCTTCCTGGCTTCCACGCCTCATGATTATCCAGGATGGTACAATCCCTGCATGACCGACACAGCATGAATTCCAACACCCTGCATGGCCTCATAACATATACATTTAACATGTGTGTTGTTTTGCTAGTCAGTGATAGGAAAGCTGATGCAACCTCTAAATTGTGCCTATTGGGCTACCAGTGTATTCACATGCTCCACTTCAACAACTGTAGCTATACCAGTGTTAACAAACATGTGCTGCAATCCCCGCAGCCAGCAACATTAAGATCTGCTTCTCTTTGCAAGTTATACCTCTGATGAACTCCTGATAGTGTTCTGATAGTGGTCATTATAATCTCTTATTTTGCCCAGGGACCATAATATTGTCATTTCTCGCACTGTTCTAGCTCGAGCTAGGGCAGATAAATTGACTATATATCACTATTGCACCTAATTGATATTATGTGGAACTCCTGAACAGTGCCCATTTCATCAAGGGCTTTCAAATTACATCCAAAAATTGAAGAAAATAACACAAAAAGGTACCCTGGACGAAAATCCTGATTACCCTTTTGCAGACACGTAACAACACTCTGTATACAGAAACTCGTGCACTCACATCTTGTTATTTTTGTTACAACAGTCAGAAAGAGAGAATTCATCTGAAAAATATCTTCACCTTGGATTCTAATGTTACAATCAGCGTCTTCTAAAACAGAACTCCTATGTTTAAAGCCAAACATTCAACATTAACTAAATAAGATTTCGTTTTACAGAAAATCCTACAAACTGAAAACATGCCTAAGCATCACATGTTTTACAAGGCTGTATCCCCTACTATTCCAACACAAGGACGACTTAACCTCCAAGCTAGGGGGATACTGTGGAGCGGAGTGTGCTTACACACGCAACCAACCACAACATAACCATGGTTTACTCACAGAAACACTTAAAAAAGACATTGAAGAAACTAGATAAGATGGTATAGTTAAATCCTGTAGAACTGTCTCTTCAAATAATACAATAAAGGCTAATAGGAAACATACAAACACTGTAATGCCCACTCATACACCGTTTCCACCCCATGACAACAATTACAAAATGTCAAAAGATTCCAAAATTATTTTATTTGGCTGCTTGAACTGTAGAACGGCCTTCAGCTATCTTTCCAGGGCAGCTCAGTTGATTGGAGAATTTGAGATGGAAGTGTGGGGGCTTTGCTGACCAAATCCAAATTAACAGGCAATTAAACTACAACTGTGAATTCCACAATAACAAATAATTCTTGTTAATAATTGTGCTAGGGATAAAAGGGGAAAGAGTTGCCTTGACCTTCTGAGCTAATCATAATATAACATCACTGCTCTGCCTGTGAGCTCAACACACTCATATGAAAAAATGGGCTGCAAAATCAATATCAACCTGAATACCTCCATCTTTGCCCTTAGAGTTTATCGCCTATTGGATTCCAGAATACGGATTCTCATTGTATCGGCAGAACTGATCACTAACCTTCAGTCTGACACGAATAGGTTACTTATCAGGGGCATTATCAATCTATGGTTGGACTTTCCTGAGATTAACACTTCAGAAGACTTTGCAGAGGTGATGGAAACTTTGGCCTATTCACATGGGCTAGTAACCCTCCTTATAGAGATGATCATAGCCTCAACATCATCTTCACTCTCAACTTCCCCCTTGACAGCACTAGACTAATTGCCCTGCTGTGCATAGGTCAACATTTAATTTTGAATGAATTAGATGGTCAAGCCCCACAGTCAATCAACATCAGACGTCAGAAATAGACACAATCTAGACAATGGGCCTCATTACACGGATGGCGGTAAGGATTTACCGGTACCGGTAAAATACCGGTAACTGTAAATCCTTACCGCCTTACTACGAGGTCCCTTTGCGGGTTGGCGGATTTAATGCCTGCTTTTTGCAGGCGTTAAAAACCAACCCGCAAAGGGACCCAGGGAGCTAATTACGGTACCGCAATTTGCGGTACCGTAATTAGCGCCTTCCACATTCCCATTATGCCCTATGGGGCAAAAATGGGAATGGGGAAGGGCAATGGTGGAAGGGGGAATTACCGCCCGCCAACCTTGGAATGGGGCGGTAGTTCCCCTCTCCGCCAAGGTGGTACCGGTATTTTACCGACATCCGTGTAATGAGGCCCAATAACTTTAGATTATCACCATTCCAGAAAATGGCTTCAATTGATTCTATGCAACCCAAAATTGACCTAGTGAGAAGCCTTGATGTATGTGTTCCTTACATATCTAGGTTTATCAAACCTCTCATTAAATAGAGCAATACATGGTTTGATCGCCTGCTTGCTGATTGATATGAAGGAAACCCCTTGGAAACCTCTAACGCAGCTGGAGCAAAACCAGGGAAGACACATTAAAGTAAAGTCCTCACCACAAGCTATCATTATATCATTAAAAGAAAAAAGGCCTTTTACTAGATTGATATCTCTTTAACCCAAAGTAAATCAACTGAGAGGTTTAAAATCTATACTGAGCTAAGCAACCCTCAACATATCAACACCAATTCTACTCTTTTTGAGTTGTTGGACAAATTACCTGGCTGCAGCTTTTCAGAAAATGGTATTGAAAATCACAAATAACATTAAATTGCAAATTAGGTCTAAGCGCACACCATCATCTCATAAAGTTGATACTTGGTAACTTTGCCGACATCAATGTCATCAGAAAAACAAAGAAACTAAAGTCTCAGACAAATAACGCTATGCAGGCCCACCTTTTAGCCAATTAATGTACAAAATACAGGAGAAAGTCACTGGCTCTCGATTAATGTCACACAGTGCGAAAAATAATCTGCTCAATGAAAACCAATCAGTTTTAACCGTCTCAGAAGTACAGCAAGCTGTCTCCTATTTCTAGAAGACAAAATCCACAGAATGAATATCCTAGTCACTCTGATCTCTTTAAACTTCTCATCATCCTACTATACTGTCAAACACTCTCAGCTCATATAAAGACTTTATGACATCATGAGCTTGGATGGGGTGCTATTGAACCAGATTACAGATTACTTTTGAGGTTGCCCATCGCTAGTGAAATGGGAGGCTTCTCTTTTCCAACTTATCAACTGGCTTGTACTGAACTCCAAGAAACCATCACTTCCTTTTGGCATTTCCGAGCCCCCTTCCACTCCACGACCGACAGCCTTGCCCCCAGTGCCATCACTGACCACGCTGACAAATTGAAGCCATCCTTCATTGCCCTCCTCATTTCCACATCTACCGTGTGACAGAGCTTGCACCTGATGACCCAGAGCGGCATTGAGGTAATCCAAGTGCCTCATCCACGCTTTTTCCCATATTTGCATTCTTCAACCCTTCCGAGGCGAAACAAAATGCCAGGCGCAACGTGGTGCCGGATCGAGGCTGAGCATTGCAGCGTTGCTAAGCAACGTGTTTGAATTAAACTACCTGACATTCGCCGGCAGGCGGAAGGAGCTGGCCACCCAAAGGCCAGTACAAGGCCGTGTTTGCCCCTCTTGGGCTGCATTCCCCATTCTACGTGGATAGGGCAGGAGCCCCCTTCCACTCCATGACCGACAACCTTGCCCCTACTGCCACTGCTGACCACGCCGACAAATTGAAGCCATCCTTCTTTGCCCTCCTTAGTTCCACATCTACCTTGTGACAGAGATTTCACTTGATGACCCAGAGCGGCATTGAGGTAATCCAAGTGCCTCATCCACTCTTTTGCCCATATTTGTATTCTTCATCTCTTCCGAGCCAAAACAAAATGCCAGGCGCAGCGCGGCACTGGATCGAGGCTGAGCGGTGCAGCGTTGCTAAGCAATGCATTTGAATAAAACTACCTGACATTCGCCGGCAGGCGGAAGGAGCGGGCCAGCCAAAGGCCAGTACATGGTCCTGTTTGCCCCTCTTAGGCTGCATTCCCCATTCTGCATGGAGAGGGCAGGAGCCCCCTTCCACTCCACGACTGACAGCCTTGCCCCCAGTGTCATCGCTGACCACGCCGACAAATTGAAGCCATCCTTCTTTGCCCTCCTTATTTCCACATCTTCCATGTGACAGAGATTGCACCTGACGACCCAGAGCGGCATTGAGATAATCTAAGTGCCTCATCCACCCTTTTGCCCATATTTACATTCTTCATCTATTCCGAGCCCAAGCAAAATGCCGGCACAATGCGGCACCGGATCGAGGCTGAGCGTTGCAGCGTTGCTGAGCAACACGTTTCAATTTAACTACCCGACATCCACCGGCAGGCAGAAGAAGCCGGCCAGGCAAAGGCCAATACAAGGCGCTGTTTGCTCCTGTTCGCACCAGGGTGCATACAGACTTACCCTCTGCCAGCACCATCCTGGTTTGAACCTCTCCTCAAGGCATGCTGATCATCTCTAAACCGTCCGAACATTTATAGGACTACTGCACCAGAAAAGCATGTGAGTATGCCTACCCGCCAACATTAAGGCAACGCTTTGAATGCATGTTATCTCACATGCTTATGCTCACTACCCGATGAATTCAGTTTCCCTCACCAACTCTGTATGTGTACTCAATTGTCCGCATTCGTACGTGTCCTGCATTTATAGAACCTCCATGACAGACCAGCTTGTTTAACCGTTCTTAGCACTGTATTATAACCGTAGGGGCAGCCCATCTATCCCAAGTAATCATATGCCTGACTAGTCCATTCTTCGACCTCTCACCCAAGTAAAGTTATGTCAGAATAGCCTACCCAGGTCTTTATCCTCAGGTAACATACCTTGGCCTAGCCCACTCTGATTGCACTAAGCTAAATAATTCCACCTCGAATTAGCACAACGTGAATGTATATAGGCTCAGACTACACTGTATTAGCATTAGCTCTGCACTAACCCTGGACTAGCATATTCTGTTTTCAATTTACTAAGTGAATCTATGCTCGACTAGCATACTCCCGATTTTGCATGACGTGAATGTTTGTTGTTTATGACTACTCCGCACCAATATTTGTTTTTGCATTTAACCCCGGCCTATCCTATTTTGTCTACAATTGACCAAGTGAATTTTTGTTTGCCTAGCCCACCTTTTGCATATTTGAGACCAAGTGAATTCCTGCCAGACTAGCCCTCCCTTGAACTATCATAAGTGACTGCTTATCAGACCTGGCTATCCTTTACCTGATCTAGCCTCGTAACAGCCCGTTATAATTCCTGCTCACCATCCTAGTTGAGCCCACTCTCATAGTGCCGTCTTCGCACATCTGGATCCAATTAGTGCATTATGCAGATACCATTCCCCCTACCTCTTCTACTACCTGCTCTCATACTAATTGTTCACTGGCTCACATAGTTCGAACCACAGCTGAGCATCATCATGCTCCCCCCGAACAACATTGACCACAGAATTAAGGCCACCCCATTCCTACCAGCACTAAATAATCCTATCATAGATGCCAAAATCAAACCTACACAAACTACTCATAAACACTTTAAGGAACAATAAGGTGTTAACACCCAATCACACCACTGACAGGAGCACCATAAACTCTACCAGCAACCTGCCATCCACTCACTCTAGCACCAAACTCAGAAATGTCAGACTTCACACCAGGTTACTCTCATACCATCAGTCTGTCTCTAATGGTAACCACACTAGTCATGCACACCCTAATATTACAGCGAACTACCCCAAGGGGCTCCGGTCCACAAACCTTGCCCCTTCCAGCAAGCATATATCTATTAAACAAACCAAAACTGACACTACTGCGCCAGTCAACCTAGAAACTCTGAGACAAGCAAAAACGGTCAATAATGAGCCAGTCAATCCCACACAGCCCCTCACAGGAGCCTTAATCAACACAGGTCTTTAGTTGCTCACGCTACCTATGTACCTGATACCATTCTTTCTAACAACTTAAACTCCCTAGCAGTAACGGAATCCTGGCTGCACGCGGCAGCAGGCCCCTCACTACTACTAGCTATCCCAGACAACTATTCCATCATTAGAGTTGACAGACCCACAACCAGAGGAGGAGGCATTGCCCTCATCTTCAGGAACACACTTGATATGAGGTTAGACCCCTCACCATCATTATCTTCGTGTGATCTTCTCTCAGCGAAACTACAAACCTCATACGAAAGTACCACCTCCATTCACCCTATCTAAAGACCTCCTGGACCCACAGACACCTGCAAAGAGGATATAATGACACTACTGTTCGATAACATCAAAACCACCTCGCAAAGCCTAATCCTATGAGATTTCAATCTAGGTTACAACGACACTAATGCCATCCCTGTAACTTCTCTAGCTAACACTTTGGTCAAACATGGATTTACTCCAAAAATCACCCTACCTACTCATGAGAAAGGAAGGACCCTCAATTGGGTGGCAGATTTAAACTGTAACATTTCAGTAAATGGTATTACACCTCAAACCTGGACAGACCATTACCTTATTGAGTTTGAGCTCAGTATGGCCTAAACTCATAACAAAACATGTCCCATAGCACCTTCGTGTCCCACCAGAAACAAACGGAATATTATGGTTGAGGCAATCATGCTCCTTGTAATCCCGACTCTCAACACATTCCCTAACACAAGTGACCCTAACGTCCTTGTAGATACCTATAACTCCTCCAAGCTTAAAGCCATTGATTCAGTAGCAAAATGCGCAAAGGGAAACCAAGAGCCCATGTGAATTCATGGTTTACCTCTGAGCTGAAAGTACCCTGTACTGAAAAAAGGAAACTAGAAACTCTCTGGAATCTCTTATCCTCCCCTGAGAACAAAACCAACTTAGTGTCCATCTCCACTAAATACAAGAATGAGATCATCCACACCAAACATGAGACCTACAACAACAGAATAAATCAAGCAGGCTCTACAACCAAAGAACTCTTCACTATCCTGCGAGAAATGGAGACACCTAACCATCCACAGACAAATGCCAAAAAGACAAACGTTGGTGCACAAACATTCAAAATGAGCTTACCAATAAAATTACCAATTTACAGACCAAAACAGCAGATAAACGTAGCCTACCTACCAACAAAGCAGCTACTAAATCCCCCATGTGAGTACAGAACCACATAGCTCCTTCCCCACAGCCTCACAGCTTTAAATTCTCAAATGTATCTGTACAGGATGTACAAAAAATCATTGCCTCTCTGAAACCTTCTAATTGCCAGGGCGACAGTTGTCCAGCACAGATTATCAAGGATGCAGCCAGAGACCTGACCCCATTCATTACCAAACTTATCAACTCCTCCTTCTCTAGTGGGGTAGTACCCAGCAACCTGAAGGAATCTTGGGTACTCCTATTACTCAAAAAACAAACTCTAGACCACACCATTCCCACGAACTACAGACCGATCACCAAGGTGCCATTTTTGCTAAAGATTCTGGATGGGGTTGCATATCTGCAAATCCAGGGCTACCTTGAAGCCAACAAACTTCTGGGTTCTCGGCAATCTGGCTTTAGACCTCAAAATGGGACAGAAACCGCCCTTGTTGACCTAAAAAGCCAGATTGAGGACCTGAAAGATAAAGGCAGATTTGACATTATGCTCCTCCTAGAAAGGTCAGCAGAGTTTGACTTGGTCGACCATAAGGCACTTTGTGATCACCTGGAAACAGCAACCTTCTTTTCCAAATCAGCCATCACATGGATATAATCGTTCCTAAACAAAAGGACCATGCAAGTCTTTTCACCTACCGCAGCAGCTGACCCCATACTGATCACCTGTGGTGTGCCCCAAGGGTCCTGCGCCTCGCCCACTTTATATAACATCTTTACAAAGCCATTGTTCGATAAACTGGATCGTCTGGGTGTCACCTACACTAACTATGCAGATGACACTCAGATACACCTACCCCTTACAGGCACATATGACACAGATGTACTTCGGGTAAACAAAATCTTACCATCATTCAGGCATGGATCCATGGCCTGTGCCTGAATGATGATAAAACAGAACTTCTGCTAGTAGGCTCCAGAGCCAACCTAAACAAACTTGACCCAAACTATAACATATTCAATATAGATGGGAACAATATTCCAATCGCCAAAGCAGTAAAAGTGCTTGGCTTTTATTTTGATGCCACTTCTAACCTCAGCAAACAAGTAAATATGACGGCCTCAGCCACTGCCTACACAGGCAAACTGATAAGAGCTTGCAGACCTATGCTATCTTCTGAAAGTTGCCTCACTCTTGCCAGAGCCCTTATAGGTTCCAAATTGGACTATTGTAACGGGCTATATTTAGGCACCAACAAAACAGTAATTAACAAACTACAGATTTTGCAGAACAATGCTCTCAGAGCTGCCCTAAATATACCCAGAAATGAATAAATCTCAGCAACCAGGATACAACACAAATGGCTATCCATAAACAAAAAGATGAAACTCAAATCCTTATGTCTCACCTTCAAAGCACTGAACCCCCCATCTCACCTAAAAATTCACCTGGAGATCCTCTACATGTATCACTAGATCCACAGACACTTCCTGCCTGACGGTCCCTAGGTTTAACCTAAAAAGATCCAGCGGATCTAGTTTTCCGGTTCTGGCCTCCCAACTATGGAACTCCCTCCCATATGAAATCAGGGCCATACAAGTATTCGACAACTTCAGGAGAAGCGTTATATCTTGGATACTTAGCAAGAACTAAATAACTACTGCGTATTACATGTGTGTAATAACTATCAGTATTTGACTAGTATTGATGTATGTAATTTACCCTTAGCCAACGTGTTATACCCATTTGATTGTATATACTCTACCCTCTGGCAAACTGATTGCCATGTTCATATAACTGTACTCTAAAGCACCCATATACCCCTGGGTCAGGTGCGCTATATAAATAAAATAAACAAAAAAACAAACTAACAAACAAATAATGCACAGAGGAGGTAAGAGCAAGTGTAGTCCTTGTGTATTGCCTTGCAGGCCATGCCTTCCTCTCCTCACATCCCACTCGCCCACTTGTTCTGCAGGAAAAGCAAAAAAGCACGACCCACCTACGAGTTAAAGAAACACAATAAGCCTGATTCATAGAAAAAAATAGCACTGAAAAACGGGCGCTTGCGTGCAAAACGTGTGTAAACCCCCCTTTTGTTGATTCATGGAACACATAGCACATTGCTTACCGGAGAATCCGCGCGGTTCCAACACGTCACTGGGATACCACAAATGCCTTGCGCGAGACACCCAGCGAAGGTGCATATCGACTAGCGCAGTCACCTAAAAAGGGGGCGGAACACATGGAATGGGGAACAACAAGTGTAAATGTGGGTGTTACGGGGGAAGTACCACAGTAAAATACTTGCAACGGCCACATGCACGCTAACAACATGTATTCATGGAATTGAACAGGGCTCTCCTGCGCATGGAAAAAGACGCACTAATCAGGAAACACACCCGCCAAGCAAAAGCAGGTGTAAGCATCACTGCACACTAAAAACAATGCATAAAAAGGGCACACGAAAAACCAACACGCTATACAGCTACAATGAATGTCCCATTTTTCACAGCAGTGATCGCGGGACACCGCAGGAGGAGGATAGCCAGGGCACACTTTTTTCTACCCAGGACCAGCCTTTTTGGGATGCCTGATGACCAGGTCTATGGCAGGTATAGGTTTCCACCTCATATCATATTAGACCTCGTCACGGAGTGGGAAGATGACCTCACATCACCCACCCTATGCTCCCAAGCACTGAGTCCATTGGAAAAGGTGCTCAATTTACTGCATTTTTTGGCCACTGGGCCATTTCAGTGGACAACTTTCATTGCCGGGGGCATTTCACAGGCCACGCAGTCACACTGCCTACACCAGGTGTTGGCAATCATAACTGCACGCCCTTCAGTCCGCAGGCACATATACATGCCCAGAACACCTGCAGAAAGGCAGGCTGTGGTCCAGGACTTTTATGGGGTGGCACACTTCCCTAAAGTGCTTGGTGCCATCGATTGCACCCATGCGGCCCTACGTCCACCTAGGGCCACAGAACACATCTATCGCAATCTCAAGGACTGGCATTCCATCAATGTGCAGGTTGTATGTCCACCTAGGGCCACAGAACACATCTATCGCAATCGCAAGGACTGGCATTCCATCAATGTGCAGGTTGTATGTGATGTCAAGGGAATCATCACCTCTGTATATGCCAACTATTCGGGGTACACCCGTGATAGTTATATATTCAGAATGTCACCCCTACAGCGGGCCTTGGAAGCTGGGAGGCATGGCAACACATGGCTCATTGGTGAGTACAAATGGCCCTACAAATGCATGCATGTCTCACACAGACAAAACCACACCACTGGCAACCCATCTCACCTCTACAGGGGACAGTGCCAACCCACTGAGCACCTACATGATGACGACAATATGGAACCCCATCACACTACCCCAGGAAAGACACAACACAGCCCATATGGCAACTAGGGGCATACCGGAGCACACATTCGGAGTGTTAAAGTCACGCTTCCGCTCCCTTGACCACTCTGGTGGTGAGCTACCATATGCATCACCTGTAGTGTACAGGATCATTGTGGCAGCATGTGTCCTGCTCAACGTTGCAACATGGCATGGCATACCGGTGGACCTGGTGGTCCTACCACATCCACAACCACATGCATGGCAGCTGCGCATGGGACGGGAAAGGGCATGTTTCGAGGCTGCCCGTACCCAGGTAGTGGCACCATTTTTCATATAAAATCCAACCCCTGCGGATTGCACTCAGCCCTGGCACATTCCAGGTGACAATCGATAATGACAAAGGCACAATCATCTGTCCCAACCTTAACACCCTGACAATGTGTCCTCGGAAGTGCTACATTGTGTGCATCCCTTAGTACTAAAGGTATCTCAATCTGGCGTGCACAAAAGAACCACATGGAAGATGGAATATGCCACAAACATCATAACAAAGTACGCATCTAAATGCCGGTATGTCACCAAAACCCTCCCACACTTCATGTCACCTGCTTGACACACCATGCCATGGCATGCAATGTCCAAACAGAGAAATAAATGGCCAACACATAACACTACTGTCACAAAGCGTGCAACGATCAACCTAAAAAGTCCAGAAATAACTCACTCATCAATATAATCATGTACACAGGAACATCAATTGGCCAGTACAACAAACCAGAGACACAGGACCCAAGAGTTCATCTGTCTGACCATGACCATACTCAAATGCACATGTGACTCAATGTGTCGTGACTTGCACTTGCCACCCTTCTAAATTGCACCCTTCTAAATACGCGTGGCACTGCTAACCAAAGGGGGCCAGGGAAGCGCATACAGCATGAAGGCTAACAACAATGGAGACAGACAAGGCAATACATGAAGATGGAACATGAACAAAGGATGCATCTCAATGTACAAACATAAAATGATGCCTACCATGCACTGGACAAACAATCATGAATCCCACTAGGTGTGTATACACAGGTCGGACTTGAGACTGCTCACAGATAGAATGGAAATCCAATGCCACTGTGTAAATTACTTTCACACGCTGCACTCCTAGCAAGCCTGTGGAAAGGGAAAGCAGGATTGGCATATGTGTCTGGACCCAAGGCACAAACACCAACACGAGACAAGCGTCTAGGGGACCAGCTGGAACATACAGTGGATGCCCTCGGCTGCCACATAAAGCAACACACTGCCACATAAATGCACAATAGACAGAAAATGAATAAAAAAATAAAATAAATGGCCATAGGGGACCGGGGGGGCATAGGTGTCCAGGGGGGGCACACAGGAGGGAGGAGGTACAGGGTAAACGTCAACTCCCACATGTGTGGATGTTAAAAAAGAACCCCCATGGGTTTATGGGCCGCACAGCTATGATGGAGTGGGAGACCTGTCGCTGCTGTCGCCGCCCTCTGGTGCTGCATCAGAATGTGGTAGTGGAAAGGGAGGAAAACCACATATAGCCCTAGTCTGGTCCTCCATGGCAGTTGCCATGCGGGACTGAGATACTTGCATCAGCAACATGATGGCCCGGAGGTCTCCATGCATCACCTCACAGTATACACGCAGCTCCTCCGTGATGGTACGAGTCATCATTTGCATCTGCTGTTCAGACCCTCTACTGCTGGATGCCTTGAGTACAGTCAGTGTAACCCTCAGGGACCTATACTCTGACCTCAGGGCTTCCCTGTTGGCCCGACCCTCTGCAGCCAAGGATGCATGCAGAGCCCTCAGTTCTGCCCGTCGGCTCCTGTTCCTGGCCACCATGTTCAGCCTGTGTGAGCGGCATGTGGACCGCAATGCCTGCTGCTGGTGCTCCACCTGTCTTGCTGGGGGTATCATGGAATTGGCCACCCTCTCCATGTCCTGAGCCAACATCTCATGTGAAGCAGCCTGTTGTTGTGCAAAAGCAGACATGGACTGCTTCCACACAGTATTGCCAGCTAACACAAGGCCACCGTGTTGGCGGACCCCACGCCTGCCTAGGCCAAGGGTACCTGGCCTTTGATGTGATGATGCCATCTGTGGCTGCAGGACTGCATACCTCCCTTGATCTGCTGCCCCAGGACCAGGAGTCAATACTGTGGAACATGACCCTGCAACTGTAACCACCACAGACGCACGTCCAGACACTGACTTGCCCTGTGAGGGGTCTTCCCCCCTCCAGGTATTTGGGATGCAACAGCACCCACAGTCGATGCACTCACCTGTGACACCACAGAGGTATCCATATCTGATTCCCCACCAGAGCCTAAGGCTTCCTCTGAGGCGGACTCAGACTGAGTCTGGGCCAGGATGGCCTGTAGCACCAGTGGAACTTCATGGGATACCACACCACATCCTCCACTGGTTGATGGTCGTGGCTCACTATCATGTTCCTCCTCCACCTCCTCCTCTGCATCCAGTGCCTCATCACCTGCACATGGACAGAAAAATAAATGAAGAGCCATGTAAATACAATAGACCACACACATAGGCATCACAATGTCGTCATGTAACACATCAACCTGCCATGTCACAAACTCCTCCACCTACGCAGTGTCAATGCAAGTGAAGGGTAGCATGAAAGCAGCCATGGACCTGTGTAAAAGGGCTAAATACAACCTGTAGTGCATGGTGCATAGTACCTGCTACACACATGAGCACCTGAATGGCATAGTTCATCCACCAACATCACTGATGCAAAAACACATATTCCACTTACCATAGCCATGCCTGATCTGTAATACTGTATGAGATGGGACTTGCTGACTATTGTCCCAAAACCATGTACAATGGATGTGACATGACATGTAAATCACAAACTCAATACACACAGGTGTCATACAGTGCAATGATGCAAGGGTGATGGAATAGAGTGAAGCCAAACATTTCCATCCCATGAGGCCAGCTCACATTGACATCACGTGAGTGAATGGGCATGGTAAAGGTGAGACCTGGGGTTGGAAGTGGGAGTGGCTGGTGCAGTACATGTGAATGGCATACCAATTAAAAACATCTACATTATCATCAATGAAAATGCGGTGGGCTGGTGGAAGTGTGTGTGCAGACATCAGCTTTCAATAGCTGCTAGAGGGTTGTGGGGATACAGTAAACAGCCACCAAGTGTGGAGTATGGCAGGGAGGCAGTGCATGGGTACAACTGGTGGCTCAGAGGCCCGTGTCAGAGATCATAGTGTGGGCAGGTGACTAGTGCATTCTCTTAGTTATCCAGGACTCCAGCAGGGGAGAGGAGGTAAAGAAAGCAGAACACATGAGGAAAGATCATAAGAGCCCCCAGACCCAGAGAAGGTTCACCTCTAGTGCCATTGAGGCAGGGAGGCTGTAGCAGAGGGAGGCCCCTGCCGAAGATTGACATTAACCACCAACTAATCTGAGAAGTAACTGACCCTGAGGGAACTGGAAAGGGATGATCAAATACCATGGAAAGGAAGGAAGCAAATTGGGAAGATGGAGTTGAAGGAACTGCAGCACCAGGACCCATAAGGACCTGTGGACAATGCAGAGTGATTAAAAATGATCAGTCGTAGCCACAGGGAGCCAGTGTCATCATCACAGCCCTAGAGAGACACAATACCTGGCACCAAGACAAAAGGACACTCCCCACTGTCCAGGTCAGGATGAGTTGCAGAGGGAAGAGAGTGAGGCACAGAAATCTGGGTATAGGCCGTTGCAGTACCCCACCATAAGTATGACCAGTCCTCTGGAGACACTGAGCTACTGGGGGAATGAGAGGAAAGGAGGAATCCCCCTGAGGAGGTGCAGCTGGCACTGTGATCTCTCAGAGACATCAGAGATGTGCGGAGAGAAGGCCAGTGTAGAGTGCAAGATTGTCACAGGCTATCCGCCATCACAGGTTGGAGCAGGAAGAGGGCCAAGAGAGCCTGGAGAGAGTGACATGGAAGGAGTGAGTAGGTGTGGTGATGGTGTTTGCCACAGTGTGCAGCAAATTGTGTGTATGCAGTCTGTAGGTCAACAAGCACGTGTCAGTCCACCATGACATGGTTCACCCATTGCAGTCATACAAATGCAGCCAGAACTGCCAGACAACCAACGCACTTCATCCAAGCAACATACACATGACCTGGACACACACACATCACCACTTACCAGACATTCCCTCATAAATTGGCAGGTCTCCCACGCCTTGGATCTGCTCCACATAAATCATAGCATCTATGATCCCCTCCTGTGGAATGAGTTATTTGTCCTCTCCTGGTGACCCTCCTCCAGTCACCAGAGAAGAGGTGTAGTTGGCACCCATCTTACCTTTGGCTCAGTGCCGCAGGTCATACTAATGCTTCATTGCGTCAGTAGCTAAGCGCCTCTCATGGTTCAAGGCGTTAATAAGGTCAGCGAGACACTGCCGGTGGGCCATACACTGCACAGGCATATGTGTGCATCCTGCCTACACAAGCATGTCGTGTTGGTGTACCTGCACGTAGTCCAGGAGGACCTGGAGCTCCTCATCACTAAAGCTCCTCTTCCTTGACCTGCAGGTCTCCTGTGCCATGCCTTGGGACTGAGCCTGTTTGCCTACTGCACACGTTGCCTTCTTAAGAGGCTGTGCAGACCCAGAGTTGCTCGGACCACTTAGGTCAGTAGGGGCTTGAGCATTGGTGGCCTGGGCTGTGGCACCACACACTGATGCTGTGACTGTATGTGCCCTTGCAGGTGGTTGTACCTGGGTGTCGGTGCCATGATGCTGCACAGCATTTCCCTTCCCCTTCGATGCACGTATAGCATCTGCCCTAGAATCTCTGTGGACCCGGGCGGGGAGCACCACAGGCATGGCTGGGTGACCCGGAGGCTGGGTGGTGGTTGCTACAGCTGCCCCTGCAGCTACCTGGTGGGTGCGCACAGCAGATGACACTGCTGCATCTGGACCCTGGGTGCCGGTACCATGACGCTGCACAGCATGTCCCTTCCCCTTTGATGCACGGATAGCATCTGCCCCTGTGTCTCCGTGGATCGGGGTGGGGAGCACCACAGACAAAGCTCGGTGACCCGGAGGCTAAGTGGCGGTTACTATAGCTGCCCCTGCAGCTTCCTGACCCTGTCGGGTGGGGGGCTTGGCTCTCCCTGCACGGGGCCAGACACCTCCACCAACTCGCACACCTCCCCACCTCTGGCGGCTCTGCCACCTCGCACACCTTGCACACTTAAGGCGTCTCCGCCACCTCGGGCGCCTCCACCACACCAGCTACCTTTGCCTCCTTTCTCACCAGTTGCCCTCCCAGTCATGGCACAGATGGATTGGTGCAATGCGAGGTGCAGCTATCGATTGTCCTGGGCTATTTGAGTGAGGGGGCAGTGTAAGTGATGTCAAACGTACCAGTGTGCCCCAGCAAGGCTCAATGTAACCCCTGGGGAAAAAATAAACGGCCCACGTAACGCACAGGCACCCCAAATATGAAAAAAAAACATGTATGTGACCCTTCGGCAGCCCACGTGTAAAGAAAAAACCTAACGCAGTACGCTGTGGCACCCAGCAACCCAAAAAATACATACGTGAAGGACACACTAGCTACAGTGATCTTAAATAAACGGTTACGTGACACACAGTGGCACCCACAGATTGAAAAATGCGTATTTAACTCACTGTCAGCCTCAAAAGTACATGCACATATACGAGAGGCAATCCCCCACCAAAAGAAGAGGCTTGCATGCAGTGAAGAGATCGCGTGGAAACAAAGTCCACACGTCCATCCGCTATAGGCTATAGGCACCTACATACCACTTTATCCCGATCCTGAACACCACACCCTTAGTTCAGTGCATGTCATGTAAGATATGCGCTTAGGGCCTTTCCTCTGAATCCACGTTAACGTATTGGTTCTGTACATGCAGCATCACTCTGTTTCCGGCTGGCCGCGCGATTAACACGGAAGACCCACCCTCATGCCTACCAGCCAATTTACCTGCCTCCAAGTGCCCCAAGCTGCCTCTTACGAGCCATCTGTGGCTGCCTGCCTACTCTGTGTGCCTGCTGTCCACGTGCCCTGCAGTTTGGTGCCTGCTGTACAGCCATTGCCAGTGCTCCTGTCACTGTGACCACATCTGCTTATCCCGAAGACTCCTGACAACTTGCCATACCACCGTTCCACAGGCCAGCCCCAGGACCACCTTGCCCACCCACACCTGCCTCAGGGGTTGCCATGTCTGACCCAACATCACCTTAGGCAAGTGGCAACCCCCCAGCAGCGAGGCAGAGGGCTGTCAGCTTCTTAGCCAGGGAAGTTGACATCCTGGTGGAGCAAGTCCTGGGGCATTATGATGCCCTCTTCCATGGACCATCGCATGTCGGCTAGGAAGGACGGCAGAGGATCTGGGCGGACATCGTGGGTGTCACCAATGCAGGGGGGGGCACCCTGCGACTACACACATGTCCACAAGCACTGGGAAGACTTCAAGGCTAGGCTCCACAACAAGACCCAGCACTTCCTCCAGGCTGGCGAGGACCAACTGAGGCGCTGGGGCCGGTTGACCAACGACAACTATCGGGTCCTGGAGAGGTTCTATCCAGCGCTGTACACCCAGGTCCAGGATTTGGAGTTCAATCTGGAGTCGACTGGTAAGTGTCCATGTGTTCTCGTACATCATGGTGCATGTGCATGTTGATGTGCGGTTGGAGGGTGCACCTTGGCCTCATGTCTGGCATGCCTCTTGTACAGATGTCTGTGCAAATGTCCCAGACAGTGCTACATGTGAGTCTGTTCAAACATGCGTGACAGCAATAGTGTTTGGGTTGCAATGCATGATGCGCGCAAGCATGTAGCAACATGCACATGTTTGCATGCATGTGTCTGTACTGGGGCATATGAGTGGTGTTACACATGTGTGCTTTCATCAACATCACGGACATGCATGGTGTACATGTGCATGTGTCAGGGAAGTGAGTGTGTGACTGGCCAACACTCATGGATGTATGACACATGGGCATTTGAATGTGTGATTGACTCATGCTCCCAAATCGGCCTCATGTGCACTCTGACGGGATAGCTGCATGGGCTGTTGCATGACTGTCAGGTGATGTGTGTGAATGAGATATGTAAATCCCATGATGCATGTGAGGTGGGTACATGATTTTGAAGTGCTCACAGTGCCTTGTACATGGATGTGAATGTCTGCTGTGCATGACATACATGATTGTGCATCTGTTTGAATGCCACTTCCCAGTGTGTAGTGGACGGTGATGATGGTTGTGACCTTTGACAGTGCCACTGATGTACATTTGCATTGTGCCAAACACACATATGTTCAGTCCCCTGATGTTTGTGTTCTCTGTTTTCACATCCACAGAGACGATGGGAGAAGAGGGTGGAGAAGGCGCTGTGGAACAAGGCAGCAGGGATGCCTCCACCAGGCACAGAAGCCAGACCCAGTCGTCCACCCAGGTACTGTCATCTTCCGAGAGCGAGGAGGCTGGTGCCACGTCAGAGTCACCAGCTGCAGCTGCTGAGGGTAGGTCCAAGAGGGAGAGACAGATGAGCCCACACAGGGGCAAGACACTGCGGAAGACAGTTGGGAGGTATCCAGGTTGCAGGGGGATGTGATATGATATATGATATGATAGGTTATTTATAACGCGCTTAAAACTCAGAGGTTTCTAAGCGCGGACCGGGAATCGAACCAGTGTTGCTCCGTGTTGTCTTGCTTCCAAGGAGAGCATGTTGCCGCTGAGCTATCCTCCAGAGACTGTGGAGGAGGCCACTTCAGCCCAGTCCGTGGGGCTCGGCAGGGGTGATGACGTAGGTGTGACTGCTGCATTCCAGACTCAGGGGCCAGAGGCAGCGCAGGTCGCCGTGGAGGTGCCTGTGCTAATTCCTGCCCCTGGGACTGTGACTGCATCTGTATGCACCTGCGGGCATGCCTCAGGCCGGACCCATCCGCAGGTGGCGGATGTATCCATGCAAACAGATACACCAATACCTGCAGATGAAGCCATCCAGGACCGGTAGAACCGTTGCTAGCCAGTATCACAAGGTGTACAAGCAACATCCGTGATGAGATGCAGGCATCCAATCAAGGGCTTAAACATCATCCCAATGAGGTCTGTCGTCTCTTGAACTGGCTATCACAGTTCCTGGTCTCGCAATGGGTCTGTGGGCTGGCCACTTATGTGACCCCCTCCTCCTCTTCCTCCTCTGTGTGCCAGTCATCCTCCCTGCCGTCTTCTGGCCCAGATACCGCATGGGCCCCCTGTGTATCTGTCCCAACCCCAGTGGCCAGTCTGGTGGAGATCACATCCCTGCCAGAGTGAGGAATCGAGGTGGAATCAGCAGATGTGGTCACCACAGCAACAGGAGCTATGGCAATGGAGGAAGAGCAGGCACTAAGGAGAAGGGCACGTGCACGACAGCCCCGGGGGTGGTCATCATCCCGGAGGCTGTCCTTGATGCGCAGGTACCAGGCATATTGGCAGCAGCAGGCTCAGAGTAGGAGGCAACAGGACTCAGCACTTTCAACCGCAGAGGGGCAGGTACCGGCCATCAGGCAGGAGGCAAATGTGGACCTTACAACAAGGATCTCTTCCGTGTTGGAGCGTTTGGGCCAGCAAATTGCAGCAGAGCAGCAGCGGGCACAGGAGGCTAGACTCACCATGGCCAGGGATGAGAGTACACTGCATCAGGCAGAGAGGCGTGTGGAGGTCCTCAAGGAGAGTTGCAGGGAGTTTGAGAGGAGCATGGTGGAGTCCCTTCAAGCCCTCAAGGGGGAGGCGGAGGCCTGTCTAGTAATTGGACGCAGTGTTCCATGATGCCCTGGTGGAGACTGAGAGGGATCATGGTGAGGAGGAGGACTAGCCCGCTGCCATTGTATATAGTTCTTTAGGTGTAGGTTTCATTTTTTTGGAGTTCCTGGACTTTGCTCCACATTTTGGACATAGTTCTTTTTTAATTATATTTTTTAGGATTTTAAAACATGTTTTGGGACAATGGACCCTGGTTGTTTGTAAATAGTTGTATTTTTCCGAGACCAATTTTAGTTCACCATGGAGGAATGGTTTTCTTTTCATTTGTGTTTTTATTTTGATTTATATTAATGGACATGGACCACATGTTTGAGTTTTTCATTTTTTACATCGATTTTATTTCCGTTTTCACGTTCTTTTGTTTTTTAATTTAATTCATGCTGGTTTTATATGTTGTTTTTACTGAGTATGATTTTAATACTGATTTTTTAAATATATTTTTACCGGTTGAAATCAAAGTAGTGTCTGGTCTCAATGATTTAGTACAAATTTCACTCTTGCTTGACTCAGTTCTGTGTCCCAGGTGTTGACCACTGTTGTTCATGTGTGTGCATGCATGTGTGATTTTAGAATTCTGATGCCATGGGGCATGTACTGGGGAGCATGACCAATGGATGGGTGTTGAGGTGCACCGGGAGTGTGCAGCGTGTGGTGGCATTTGATTTCACATGTGCTGTTTTAATTTATATTGGTCCAAAGTGTTTTGGCGTGGGGGTGTCCAATGAGAAGGGATCTGCCTGCAGTTTGCCATCACAGGTGTTGGTGGGGGACATAAGGCGGGGCCTGCCTGCAGGTTGCCGTCACTGGTGCGGTGGCGGGACATGAGGTGGGGCCTGTCTGCAGGTTGTCGTCACTGGTGGGGTGGCGGGACATGAGGTGGGGCCAGCCTGCAGGTTGCCGACACAGGTCTTTGTGGGGGGACATGAGGCGGGGCCTGTCTGCAGGTTTCTTTCAATGGTGAGGTGATGGGACCTGAGGCAGGCCTGCCTGCAGGTTGCCATCACAGGTGTTGGTGGGGGGACATGGGGTGTGGGCTGCCTGCGGGGGTGGTCACGGGTGATGGGGGATCCCATGTGGTGTGGGCTGCCTGCGGGGGTGCTCATGGATGATGGGGGATCCTATGTGGTGTGGACTGCCTGCAAAGGTGGTCACAGGGGATGGGGTGTGCCATGTGGTGTGGGCAGCCTGTGGCAGTGGTCACTGGTGATGGGGGTCCCATGTGATGTGGGCTGCCTGCGGGGGTGGTCACAGGTGATGGGGGTCCCATGTGGTGTAGGATGCCTGCAGGGGTGGTCACGAGTTATGGGGGGTGCTATGTGGTGTGGGCTGCCTGTGGGGGTGGTCACTGGTGATGGGGTCCCATGTGATGTGGGCTGCCTGCGGGGGTGGTCACGGGTGATGGGGGTCCCATGTGGTGTGGGCTGCCTGCAGGGGTGGTTACAGGTGCCGGGGGTGCCATATGGTGTAGGCTGAATGTGGGGGTGTTCACGGGTGATGGGGGGTCCCATGTGTTGTCGACTGCCTGTGGAGGTGGTCCAGGTGATTGGGGGGTCCCATGTGGCATGGGCTGCCTGCAGGGGTGGTCACAGGTGATGGGGGTGCAATGTGGTGTGGGCTGCCTGCAGGGGTGGTCACTGGTGATGGGGGTCCCATGTTGTGTGGGCTACCTGCAGGTTGGTCACAGGTGATGGTGGGTCTCATGTGGTGTGGGCTGTCTGTGGGGGTGGTCACGGGTGATGGGGGTGCCATGTGGTATGGGTTGCCTGCGGGGGTGGTCTCAACTGGTGTGATGGGGGTCCCATCTGGTGTGGGCTGCCTGCAGGGGTGGTCCCATCTGGTGTGATGGGGTCCCATCTGGTGTGGGCTGCCTGCAGTGGTGATCACAGGTGATAGGGGGGTGCAATGTGGTGTGGGTTGCCTGCAGGGGTGGTCACTGGTGATGGGGGTCCCATGTGGTGTGGGCTGCCTGCAGGCTGGTCACAGGTGATGGGGGGTCTCATGTGGTGTGGGCTGTCTGTGGGGGTGGTCACGGGTGATGGGGGTGCCATGTGGTATGGGTTGCCTGCGGGGGTGGTCAAGGTTGATGGGGGTACTATGTGGTGTGGGCTGCATGCAGGGGTGGTCACGGGTGATGGGGTGCCATGTGGTGTGGGCTGCCTGCAGGGGTGGTCCCGGGTGATGGGGGGTACCATGTGGTGTGGGCTTCCTGTGGGGATGGTCACGGGTGATCGGGGGTCCCATGTGGTGTGGGCTGCCTGCGGGTTTGGTCACGGGTGATGGGGGTGCCATGTGGTGTGGGCTGCCTGTGGGGGTGGTCACGGGGATGGGGATGCCATGTGGTGTGGGCTACCTTTGTGGGTGGTCACGGGTTATGGGGGCTGGGATGTGGCTGTCCCGTGAGGAGGGGTCATCTTCTAGGGGATTTGTGCATGTTTCGCGTGGTACGTGCTGAGTTTCCACACGATTTGGCTGGGGTGCGTGCTGAGTAATTGCATGGAAACTCATTGAGTGGAAACTCATTGCGCACACCGGATGCACTCCAGCCAAATCATGTGGAAACTAATCACGTACCATGGACGCACCCCAGCCAAATCACGTGGAAACTCATTGCGTAGCCTGGACGCACCCCACCCAAATCCTGTGGAAACTCATCACGTACCCCGGACCCACCCCAGTAAAATCGCATGGGAACTCATTGCGTATCCCGGATGCACCCCAGCCAAATCGCGTGGGAACTCATTGCGTACCCGGGCTGCTCCCCAGCCAAATTGTGTGGAAATTCATCGCGTACTCGGACGCACCCCAGCCAAATTGCATGGAAACTCATTGCGTACCACTGATGTACCGCCGAAAAGTAGCGGGGAAACACATTGCGTACCCTGGACGCACCCCAGACAAGTTGCGTGGAATCTCATTGCGTACCCCTGATGCACCCCAGCCAAATCACGTGGAAACTCATTGCGTAGCCTGGACACACCCCAGCCAAATCACATGGAAACACATTGCGTACCCCAGACGCACCCCAGACAAGTCACATGGAAATTCATTGCATACCCTGGAGGCACCCCAATCAAATCGCGTGGAAACTCATCGTGTACCCCGGAGGCACCCCAGCCAAATCGCATGGGAACTCATCGCATACCCCGGATGCACCCTAGCCAAATAGCGTGGAAACTCATTGCGTACCCCGGACGCACACCAGCCAAATCACGTGGAAACTAGCGCCTGCAACGTATTTTCACGTGATTTGCCTGGGGGGGCTGTATGCTGGACCAGGGATGACGCGCGGGCTGGCGCTGGGTGGGGCATTTTGCTGGCTTTTTGCTGCACGTGGGGGCGTGTTGGAAGCGTTACTGGCGCAGCTTGATGTTCCTTGCACAACGGCTAGTGATGCCTCGGTTAATCCATGAATACGCATGCCGCGCAATTGTTTATTTGCCCCATGGCTAGCGCCCGCGTGGCGCACACTCCTCAGTGCACATTGTTTGTGCCTACCCTGCGCTTGATTCTATGAATCGGGCCCAATATGTCAGAAGTGTGCATGAGCTGTGTTAAGTTGGTGGGTGTCTTAACATTGCCAATCAAACACAGATGAGCTGTCTTTGCCCTATAATCACCTTTCTTTGACCAGCGCTTGATAATGGGAGGAGCCGAAAACATGTTACTCACTATCTTTATAGGATTTCTGACTAATTGAAGACATTGGGCCTCATTATGAGTAAAACAGTCTGGTAAAAACCAGCTCTAATAGGGCAACGTCTTACTACCATTTGGTGGTGAGATGGGAGATTTTCCTCCAGCAAAAAGCTGGAGGGAAATCTGCCACCTTACTGCCAAAAAATCGGCAAAATCGGCAGAATTACCAACAGCTGAATTACCGTCCACTGCTAATTCTGCCAAAATCCACATGTGGTGTCCTGTGGATTCCCAAAAATAGGGCCTAATACCGACATCCACCACTTTTAATCCCACGATAAATCCAGGGGACAAAGTGGCGGTAAAGTTGGATCCATTTGAAAGTATTCCAGTGGATTTACCACCAGAATACCATCAAACTCGTAATGAGGGCCAATCCATTCATTAATAATATATTAAAAAAATTAAAACACTTAAATGATGTTACTTTATTAAAATTCAGAATTTTAATGATATTTTGTAATTGATTTATCTCAGTGCTGAATAGATCAAGAACAATCTTTCATCACTGACATTGTTTGTCCTTCTAGACGGATGTAAGACTTCGCACCAGTTTAAATTTGAGAGTGTGCTTTCCCCACATTTCAATGTATATGTCAAACCCATGTCAGACTTGCCAGAATTTGCATTTTATTTTGTATTTGGGTTCATATAGCGCAAACCAAGAGATGTGGTATATGTGGTCCCGCATAATTCATAATAAGCTAAAACTAGGTGTCAACCCTGAATACGATTAAAAACACGAGCCCAAATCCAATAACATTGGAAAACAAATGTTATTTTAAGAGCTTAATTATGTTCCCTCACTAAGGCCCTGAGGGTTAGGTTGCTAAATACTCAGAGAGGGAATGTAGTGAATGACGGTATGCACATTTAGGTAGGGTACACGAATGAAGCAACATTATTAATGACAAGAGAAGCACAATTGTTTCCCTTTGCAAGGCCCTGCACAGTATGTGGTTAAAAAGCACAGCATTGCAGTTTAAATAGCTTAATAGGGATTTGTGTTAGTTCATGATGGTGTCCAGACAACTGAACGCACCAAGGCTGAGAGGAAAGGGAGGCTAGCTGAAACTGCATGAATAGGCTTTTCCCATGCTTCCAACTCCCATAAGCAACAATTGAGTTCCTTTTGTTTCTAGCAGACCGAAATATGCAAGTTTCTATCGCCAGGTGCACGTAGTAACGATGCCAATAACACACTAGCAAGATACAATCGCAGCACTCCCAATGGTGAAAGCAGTCCAACGCATGTACAAATAAAACATTAACAGGCTTAATAAATTAACAGCAAAATTAACAGCAAAAACTCTCATACACTAGCCTCACACTAAAATGAATAAGCTACGTATGTCATGACCCAATTAGACCAAGCACCTGCAAGCAGCAGTATGTTTCAAAGGGATTATGGAATGAACGGTCCAAGGTTGAGCAAACTATTTGGGAGTTTGGGGTTCTGCATGAAATGATGAGATGGGAGTAAGTTGATATTTCTTTGGCCAAGGCGATATTTCTATCTCTCCTTTGGCACCATAGTTAATTGGACTTTTGTGGATAAATGTAACAGCCAAGGCCACATCACTCACAGGCACCAGTATTTTAACAATATCAGCATACTTTGATGCCAACCAATCAGCGCTCAGTTCAATGCTGTCCGGAACTTCTCGTATGGTCGGAGGGAACCTCAGAGGAATTAATAAGAATGATTATCCAATTGGACAGAGAAATGTATATAACAATGTATGTGACCTTATTTTAACAGCCAATGGCAGTTGTAAATATTGCTTTGGTGTGAGTATGACAATGGGCCTCATTATAAGTTTGACAGTCCGGTAGTAACGGGGCCGGTAAGCTACCGCCACCATTACTACCGGACCGGCAAACTACGAGTTCTGTTCGCGGGTGCCTTTTCGCCCGCCAGGTCTGACCTGGCGGGTGTACCAGCCCCCGGAGCAGAGCATGTCGGATGCACCCGCACCATTCACGAATGGTGCTGTTGCATCCGGCTTCCCCATTCCCATTGAGCCCAATAATGGGAATGGAGAAGAATATTTTCTGGCGCCCGCGAATGGGCAATTACCGGGTCCGGAAAAGCAGTAATGACCTGGTAAATGCCCATTCGCCGGAAAAAAAATTATACCGACGGCAGCCGTGCTGGTTTTACCGGCACGGCTACCACCAGAATCATAATGAGGGCCAATGTAATGCGTTTAATTTATAACCCCTGGGCTACCAGGAAGAAGTTGAGAATGTATGTGGACCTTCTACTGGCCGGACCTTCAAGTGGCCGAATGTATCAATAAAGCTGGTTTCTTCGCGCACCGTGGTTTGCTCCTTTATTTTGGTTGGTGTGGATTATTGGGAGCAAGTTTACATAGCAATGCCGTTCCAAGTTTCCTGATCCACCCGTTGGAATCCTTCTGGATTGGGTAAGAATGTACTTCCATAAGATAATCATATTTGTTCATCATTACTATCGCACAACCATTGTTAGACTCCTGAATGATAATCCTCAAGTCCATACCCTGGTCCTAAGGAAACTAACTGATGCCATCAAAGAACAGCTGAGTATGTTTCATACGGGCCATCAGCTTGGCTCTTTCGCAAAACCCTGAATCTAGCCCCTGTCAGCCATCTCTTTCTCCCAGTTAGGTATCAGAATATGGCATTTGATAGACAAGGCTAGAAGGTGGCAGGGGAGGGGCCCTCTGTTCCCACTACAAAATTTAGTAGGGAACATTGGCCACAAAGAGCGGCATCAAATTACAAGCAGTGGGGAATAGCTGGTGTAACTCCCTTCACATGGCTCCAAATTAATAACATACGTTTCTCTGGCACCCATTCGGGCAACTCAACCCATGTGAGTGATCAGCCAACCCTAACACATGACAGGTCAGGGGTTGCTGGGGCTCAGGCCGTTCAGAAGTTGTAAAGCCAATATAGGATGGTGGTTTTTTACTGCTGGGACTAGACAGAGCCTCCTCACAGCAGAAGCCGGTGTTAGATAGACCGGGATTGACAGCACATGCCAGAGTGCCATCTTGCATGAGCTCTGCATTTATTTGTAAAGCAATGGAAAACGCATCTTCATTGGGAATGCCATTGCGAAAGATGACAGCTGTTATTTACAGTCTTTCAAAACTACAATCGCGCAGCGCTGTATAAATACCGGGTACTATTATTTTGATGTGTACAGCTGGTGCTACATAGCTTATTTTGGTGCGCCCCCAGTGAGCTAATGCCCTTTTGAGGAATGCAAATAGCACTTGTAATACAGCAAAGTCCCATTTAAAGTATCCTTGTTCATTCTCTGTAGACCGCACCCATATTTTCAAGAGTGATATTCCAATTCATTCTCAGACTGTTATTTAAACTTTTGGAAAATGACTATTGGAAATTGCTTACACTGTGGGATGCTCCATACTTTGTCGTTTTTGTGCTAGCATAACGGATCTGGGATATCAAAAATTAATTATGCGTGTAACGGTTATGTAAACAAAAACAAGACATTCGTTCACGAGAGAACAGGCAGCGTTGGCAAGGATACAGGCGCGCAAGTGATATGCTTTCCAGCACAACCCAGCTGCCTAGCACTTATTGGCAGGCTTTGCTGATTATTTTTCTATTACAAAATGGCTCGCACAATCTAAGATCTTTAAAGGCGAATATTTAAGTCAAATGACTGCAAATCAAATTACAAACACTGTATTTACTCTAACACAAAGTAGATTGCTAATGAGTCATTTCTGTAAACATTTTAAGGCGCAGACACTTGAGCTAAAGCGTCAACGGGGCATTTATTTTACACTAATTCAAATATACTTTACACAGAATAAAAGCCTTGGGAGCCCCATTGTGTTTTGCAGGTTGTTATGGAAATTCGTGACTGCACAAGTATGAGAATTCTACGGAACATATACGATTCATTTGGTAGGGATTAGAGGATGCTTAAACTGCGTCTTTTCGATTCGATTTTGATTTTTCACTATGAGAGGCATTTCAATGCAGTGGCATCTGAGTAAATCACGCTATGCACTTTTATTTCATAAGTGATGTCATTGAGACATTGGGGCTTTATACTGTACACAACAATGCAATCCTCATGCAAGTTAACATATAAATCATAATAAAACACCACAACGTAATGGGATGGACTGGGGCAAAAAAAAAAAACACACTAGGTTATTTAAAAAAAGGGTGCCCCAAATTCACAAAATAGCAATTTGTGAATTTCTGAAACAAACTGAGTAGTACCTAGTTCGTATTTTGCAAGAACATTTGCGCCAAAAGGAAATTAAGATCCCATAAGGAAGTACAATTGGTCAGAATGACTACCTGTACGGTACACCAAGCCATCAAACTGGTGCAAATTCACCAACACAACTGGCCTACCCATGCCTGTCAGACCGGCATTGCGCAATTGGCCCGTATGCTTGTCAAAGGCTGCAAGGAGCTAGAAATACTGCAGGTTTTCGGCAACCGGAGACCCATTGTCAGTTCTACCCACGTGAATGTGTGAGGATCTAGAAATGTCCCTGCGCTAAACTTGACCCTGCTGGTGCAAGAGGGTATCCTGAGGCTCCTGTACAGATGTGTGGCACGCTGATAATCTCTGTGTGTGTGATTGGCATTTGGGTAGAAGTGTTGGGTGGGAAGAGGTGAACGACGTGTGACTTCTGTGATCGGAGGGTCCGCTAGCTCATGTCCCTAACCCGAAGAGCAGGTAGGCTGACTTTATGTGCCAACTAGGGCCCAGTTTAAATGGGGTGCTTATGCTCAGAGAGGCTGGCCACTGTTCTCAGAACTTTGGCTTTGAAAGGGGAAGTGCTTCCAGCAGCTCTGATTTAAGCTGCTTGACTTGTAATTGGAGAATACAAATAAACAGAAACACAATATGACTTTACCACATACCCCCTTTACTGTGTCATTTTTAACTGAATTTTATCCTTCATAGATAGCCAGTTGTGCCGTCTTCTTATTTCTGAGATGTGTTCTCTCCTTGGGATGCTCAAAGCGGATCTAAGTGCATTATTTTATAGCGTTTGTAGTTTATTTGTAATGTATTTACTAGCACCGAGTACAGTCCGTTACAGTAATCCAACTTTGACTGGACGAGGGCTCTGGCCAAGATCAGGCATTTCTTATTGGAGAGCAGGGGTTTGCAGGCCCTGATCCGCTTGCCAGTGTTCTCTGTGGCTGAAGCCGTAGAGTTGACTTGTTTGTGCAAGTTCAATGTGTTGCGGTTTAAAGCCAGATTGCTGAGTCCCTAGTAGATGGTTGATCTCTAGGTATTCCTGGATCTGCAGGTAGGCGACCCTGTCCAAAATCTTCAGTAAGAATGGGACCTTAGCAATCGGTCTGTAGTTTGTGGGAATGGTGGTGTCCAGAGATTGTTTTTTTAAGGAGGGGAAGAAACCATGATTCCTTTAAGTTGCTAGGTATAAGACCTGAGGTGAATGAGGCATTGATTAGTTTATAGATGAAGGGCTCCAGGTCTCGTGCGGCGTCTTTAATTATTTGGGCAGGACAACTATCTCCTTGGCACCCTGAGGGCTTGAGGGATGCATTCATTTTTTTAAACTCTAGAATGGAGACTTTATAAAATTTGAAGTATTGCAAGGGTTTGGCATTCTACTTCTTGGAAGAAGGTGGTGTATCTAATTTTTGTAAGTTTAGGCGTTTGTTGGCAATTTTACTTTGAAGAGTAGCTATTTTATTAGTAAGAGCATTTTGGATGTCTGTACACCAGCGTTTATCCTTTGCGCAGGGATCTATTGGAGAGTTGGGTGTCTCCATTTCTCTGAGGATAACGAAAAGCTCTTTGGTGTTAGAGGTAGCTTGGTTAATTCTATTATTGTAGGTTTCCTGCTTAGTTGGAAGTATTTCTTCTTTGTAATGAGCTGAACTATTAATCAGGTTAGTTTGTTTTCTACTGAAGGGAGGTGCTTCCATAGAGTTTGTAACTTTCTTTTCTCAGCTCGTAAGGTTTTTAACTGCGGTGTGAACCATGACGTCAAGTGAGCTTTTGATTTACCTTTACGCAGTTTGAGTGGGGCAATGATGTCCAAGGCTTTGGACGTGGTGGTGGTGTTGTAGGCATTAACTAGCACGTCTGTGTCAGTGGTATTCTCGAAGGAGTTTAAGATAGGGATCGCATGTGGCAAGATGGCATCCACGGTGAAGTTCCTTGTGAGGCATGGGGTGCTATTATTTTAGGTTGAGCCTTTGTGCGTAATTTAGGGAAAAGTTGAGCAATGGATCATAATGGGTCGGAAGTCTGGAATGTAGTCTATTATTTCTGTCTTTAATAGAACAGGGATGGCTTGGAGATGTCCACTGGATGGGGAGACAGTAGGTGACCTTGTTTAGAGGGGACATAGGATGGCTAGCACTATTGAAGAGTACTGTTAGGGTTTTTGGAGTCTAAACATAGCTTAGGTAAAAATTTAGTTGGTCTAATTGAAGCGTCCAGATAGTTATAGTTAAGCGTGGGTAAAAAAGGTGTAGCCTTGATCCCTTCTGAGGAGTAATTTTTATACATAGTTGGGCTGTGGTAATAGGCCAGTGTTGGCTGTATAGATGGGAGGTCCTGTGTTAAGTCCAGGATTAGGCCTAGCAATGATAGCAATAATAATAGCAAGGCATGCATGTTCTTTTAGTAGACAACTAGTACGTGATGGAACACATCAACTCCAATTGCAGTGGCAGACTAGCGACAGTGATATAGTACATGGGGGAGACCAGTGCAATATGGATATAAGCAGGCAAGCTCTTAAAATATGCAATATGGATAGAACAATAAATGGACAACCCCAAAATTCTTTGGGCCTCATCAGCGGTATTACCTTCGGGGCTATTAGCCCTACCGCCAAACCCCCGGCGCTATTAGCGGCAGATCATTGGTTTGGTGGAATGGTAAATCCCCATTCCCCATTGGGCCCAATGGGGATGTTCAGCGCTATTACCACCGGCGGTAATAGAGCCTAAAATATGCAAAATTGCAGTGGATTTGCACACAGCTCAGAGCTGGGGGAAAATCCGCCAAGCTTGTGATTTGGCGGACCCTTACATGTGGCGATAATAGCATTACCTCTGCATTTAAGGGTTACAGCCAAACTCATGATGAGGCCCTTTGAGTAAATGGACTAACGGGCAACTATTATGAGTTAACTAGAGCGGCACAGATCTGTTGATGCAAAGAGAAGGCCGCACATAGTCTCCTGGAGTGTATACATCATATGGTAGTGTTTGGCCATATTCAGACAGTTGGGGACTTCATACGGTAAGAGGCAGTAGTAAAGTGGCTGTTTCTAAAGTAGGAGGAGTATCTCTTTAGGTACATACAATCTAGTACACACTAGGTATTAGAGTAGCAAGTACAGTTCCTAAACGTGTTAAGGGACATTTCGGCAGTTTGATAATAAAGCATACAATACAGTGATAGACCGGCACTAGAAAAACAATCGTGCAATGATGCAGGCTAGCCAATAGTAAGTCAGGTACAGGTCAAGCCATGTTGGACCTTTGTGGTGTTTCAGTACCTGTATGGTACAGGTAGGATGTGCCGCTAGCGATAGAGCAATGTCCCCAAAGTTTTGGTCATATTAACAGCATGTTCAAAGAGACTCTTACCCTATCGATAGGGGTGATGCATAGAGTGTATGGCCCCTCGGCTCCATACACTCGATGAGTAATGTATCATATATAGCTTGTGGATCTGCTTAGATCACATGCTATACATGCTATGCATAGGCCAACATGTACTGGTAGTCGTGGAGTATTACATTTTTAGTTTTTCGGTACTTGAAAAAGGGATGTCGACTGGGCGTGTCACTAATGCTATTCCTAGTGAGACGTCCACTGTACCCATGGTCCTTTATGCAAAGAGGTCCCTCAGCTTGTTTTTTTCTGCCATCATAGTAGGATGAAGGTTGCAGAGTTACTTTTTTCTGGCTAACGCCTTTAATTATACAAGTTTACATTTAGACTTCTTTCTTTCCTTTCAATGAACGTACCACCACAAAATCTTCGGCAACGGCTTTCAAGGACGGTTTCATTGTCAACGACGAGTACCTGTACTGCAGGAGGTTATATCTTCGTTTTCTTTAGAGAATGCCGATTTCCCTATTCTTCCTTTTCCATCGCCGGGCTGCCATCTTTCCCTATTATGGAAAACGCACCAAATGTTGCCCTTCCTGTAACAGGAAGTTTCCTTGGAAGGACTTCCAGAAGGTGTGTAACCTGTCTCCCCAGGGATCACCCTGAAAAACATTGCAAGTTTTGCTAACTGTTTCGGCCCAAGACATTTAAGTACAGTAAGACTAAGCCCTGGGCCCATCACGCCATGCAGGCCGTGGCCGCTATGGACAAGGAGGGAGCGTCCAGCGATGGCAGCGTCCTAAGTGATGCCGAGGGCGATCAGGACCCGCGTGTGAGGCCCCGACTCCATCAGGCAGGCCGGCGGTTCTGCTACGGAGGCGACACCCGGCGGCTCAAGCACCCACACTGCACGCCACACAAAACTCCCCCCCCACCCGACAGTTGACCGGTTTGTCAATCGTTACACACGCAGTGTCGAAAGGCAGGTCCTCAAAATCCATAGCCTCTGGGCCATCACGCTTACATTCGCCACATGACAAGCTCCCAAAACGGACATCTATGTCTGTTCCCGACACAGCAAATAAACCTGACAAAAAAATGATATATATATATATATATATATTTCTATTTCTGAGGCTTGTGGAATCTGCTTAGATCACATGCTGTGCATAGGCCGACATCTGGTGGAAGCTGCGGAGTATTCCTGTTTGTTTTTCGAAACTCGAAGGGACGTCGAACAGGGCGTGCCAGTAATACTATACCTAGTGTGACGTCCCCTATACCCATGATCCCTCACGCGTGTAGGACCCTCAGATTGTTTTTTTTCGCCATACTAGTCGGACGCATGTTGCAGAGTTCCTTCGGCGCGTAGCCGTTTATAGTTAACAATTACCGTTAATACTTCCCCTTTCCCTTCTACCGTACGCCGAAGATGGACGCAGGTGAAGATCAAGGAAGACAGTCGTTGAGGACTGCCACGACGGACTTCTGGCCTTGGAAGGCCTCTGGCCTCGGCCCTGTACAGTAGGGAGAGTGGAGGGTGGTCATAAAGGCTTCTTTCCCACCTTTTCGTACATATACCCGCCCGCTGCCATTTTGTAAAATATGGAGAGTACTCCATTCAAATTCTGCCCAAAGTGTAACAGGAAGTTTCCCTGGGTGGATAAGCACAATACGAGGCTAGCTGTCGAGCTTGCACGCTCTTCAAGCCGAAAATTCTTAAAGACCGCTCAACTAAACGCTGGGCCCACTATGCCAGGTAACTAGAGGCCATGGAAGTAGAGGGAACATTAGCGAGGGCAGCAACGCCGCCGAATCGGACGGCAAAGGCAAAGGGGTGACTTCGGACACTCGCGCGCAGGCCCCCAACCACGAAGGACTGGTCGGCGGCCACCTGTGGGGACAACACCCGGCAGCAAAAGCACTACACATGCTACCCCCATGAAGCACATCAGCCCCGACCGTGACTCGACACACACGACATTTTTTGATGAACTGAATGGGTGACTCAGATAGAAACGCATTAAATGTAACCTGCTGTTCCTTGTAAATTTAAGAGATAATGGAACATTAACCCCCATTATTTGAGAACCTGACAGGTGGAGAATTGAAGATGCACATTTGGAAGAAAAATGCCCACCAAGGTTAGTGATTACCATGGACATGCTTAAGAAACACGGGGGTGGGGTGAACAGCAGATCACGAGGCTAACCAGTGGCAGGAACAAAAGACCACCAATAAGAGATGAAAAAGAAAAATGACTCCAGATTCATTAAGGCACTGGACTCAAAACCACAAATCAAAACACAGAAACCGATTTCCTACACTGGAAACTGACAATAGTGATCTGAAAGAAACACGAAATATGGACATATGGAAAATAGCGTAGTTCACAGGCAGCAGAATTCACAAGCAGTGATACAGAAATATTGTAGTAAAATGAATAAGAGTTTGTGTGTCACAGATTCACAGTGTGGCCCCAAGGCCCCTGAAAAGTGCCTTAAAGTGCGAACAATGAAGCGAGTTGTCCTGTTCTAGTACAGATGCTCATGCTTCACACAGAAGTATTTTAACAAAAGGCAGCATCCAGAGTTTGCGGCCTCATACCTCTGTTGCTCTGTGGGGCACAGCACCTCGAGATCCTGTGCCATTTGTCCAGCGCCACCCTGAATCCCATGTGTCTATGTCCCCTGTCAGTTTCTGGTATCAGGACCATGCCTCCTCAAATTTAAGGAGGTATTCTGAAGAACAACCAGTGCCTCACCACGCAGCCACTCTGGCCCCACCTTGCTGGCATGCTGGATGCCAAGTCTCCATGCTACCAGCCGTCCAATGCCTGTAGCCTTTGCTCTGTTTATGGGCCTCAGGCAGATTAAAGGATAGAAATGTCCAGGGGGGGGGGCTGGGAACCAAATGTGGCACTGGAAATGTATATCAAAGTGGCTCTAAGTCACAAGGCATGAGTTGCAGAGCTCCTTCAAAAGAACATTTAGAGAAAATGGGTCCAAGTACTGCATTTTAAAGCACATTTGCCTATGCATAGGGATTTACAAGTTGTGAAGCAACACACACAATTGATATAACATTTGTTAAGAGTGAGTCTCTATAAAAAATGTATTACTTCAAAGGGATGCAGGGTATGAGGAGAGATGGAAGGAAGGGGCTGGGTGCATGAGAGAGGATCAAAAAGGCCCCTTGTGCTGAGGCCCACCAGGAAATCTCCAGAGTTCCCTGTAGGCCAGTGCACCACTGGAAATGTCACCGTGGTCATCCTTTTAAGATGACAAGTTCCCAGAGAGCTGTGACTCCCAAAAGACGGTGTACATGCTGTGTTCGTCAATCACCATGAAGCACTCAAGCTGATTGTTTTGTGGAAAAGGTTCTCTGCAAACCCACCCTGATTTAAGAGCCATGCAGTTTGCTCCATGCCCTAAAAACCTGGACTCACAATGACCAGTAAACCCCAATGCTTGCTTGTGTACCAGTCCGTTATGGATCTGAGCAACTGGAACCAATCCTTTTGTATTTACTGTGGTAAATCTTCTATCCGCGAGCTGCAGAAATTAATGGACGCAGGGTTTCAGAAATAGGGTGAATATTATCTACCTGCTGCATTCTCTTCAGACTTGGGTGTTGAGAGACTTGGCTTTCCGCTTTCAGAGAAGTCTCTTCTGTCTTTCTGCAGGGTTTTTGTGGGGCGTGTTTGAGTATCCTGTTGCAGCAAGGCAATTTTGCCCCACTTTTTAAATATGAAATATGATATTTGGGTAGATGATCAATCAGTGATCAGATAAGTGCTACACAATTGGACCAGTTGAATTTCTGTGTGGCCCAAAAAAATCTGTCTACCATTTCTTTCACTGCCCTTTTGCCTTTGAAACCCTTAAACTATCTCGGGTCAATATATTTTAGTGGTTGATATATGGAGGTGGGGTTTTCCAACTAAAGGTAAGGGGGTCCTCGGAAATGATATTGATATGGGCCCCCATTCATCTCCAGCCAGCCCAGCGGGCTTGCATATTGCCATGAATTCCATTTCATTCAAATCACATCTTTGGAGAGGGGATATTGTGTCCAAGTCCATTCCTTGTGAGAAAATTGGCACAGTTTAATAAGCTATTAATACTAATATTCATTGTTGACAATTCCTGGCGTGAACGTGGTGCCATCTGCATAGCGATTCCTCGCAGATGCTAATGCTTCGAATCAAATGATAGTTTTGAAGTACTGACTACCTTGCTCTGCTATGAATATAAAAAACGTCTCTTTTAGTGTTTGTGGGTCGCTCCATTCCGGTGACTTAGTTAACTGAAAAAATGCGATTTGCCCAACTTTACTGACTGTGCATTCACTATGCCACAAAGCCTGCTAGACATGCGGCCATTTGTAAAGCATGAAATGGACCCTTCTGCTTGTTAGCCCGGAAGACGAGCTGTTTGACAGCAGATGTGCCATTCCCAGCCTGTGTTACTGCTCCTTTCCACTGAATGTCTGTAGACCTCGACCCCACAGTCGTTTCCCTTTAACGCTCTCAAACATGTGGCCTTGAAAGAGCCGCGGCAAATATGAATTGCTTTCCAGAAATAATACATAATTCCTTTTCCTATTGTCCTCCCAGTGTAGCACAGTATCACTGTCAGATGGTTGATTATCGCATAGCACCACCCACTTCACTCCACCCCGCCCCCCATGCAGCATTGCTTTTACTGATCCTTTAAAAAAAAATAAGAGAACGAAAAAAATTGCAATCAGCATATCCAAAGTAATGCAATTCCACTTCCTCCCCCATTGGTGTATTCAAGGCCATGAACATCTGCTCACAACGTTGCAGATGCCACTGAGTCGGCATATAGTTAATGTTTATTTATGATACCCGGCATTGCATTATATCTATACTGTCTGCAGGTTGTCTGCGCACATGTTCCCAAAACCATAGAAAAGAATAGCTTTTTTTAATGGAAGATATTCTAATTCATCCTTTTCGCAGCTGTCAGCCACACTTATCACTTTCTATTTTAATTAAATGCATGTATTCGTTGGTTCTGTACGAAGACATTATCACAGACACAAATACACAGTATTATTCACATGCAAATGCATATTCTCAATAGCCTACACGAACAACACTTCCTATATGTAATAGCCGCTCATCAAACTGTTCTCCAACGTATCTCCATACACAAAAAATTACATTATGAGTCATGCGCCCACTCTGTCACAGGAAGAAAACCCCTAAAACACAAGCATTAGGATGTGAAGAAAACAACACATACACATACATCATACGTCCCTATCACAAAAGAGGTGAGTACCATGGCATGCATGATCTTTCCCTCCTCATTCGGATGTTTCTGAATGCCCAAAACAGTTGTGGCAAACAGTTCTCCACTTTCTTAGGTTTGGCTAGAGAAAGCTTAGATCTGTGTGTGCGATTGAGCATCCATATGAGAGAGGGACCCTGGTGCCAGCCAGCCGTTCCACGATGCAGAATGCAGTCTAGTGAAAGTTCTGTTATCAACAAATGGAGACACCTTAGATGGGGAGAGATGTGTCAATGGTGCACTTAGAAGCATGCTTTGTTTACTTTGCTTGGTATATGTTTTTATTTACTGTATGTGAAATGACCAAACTACAGCTTTTACATGTATGCCACTCTCTTAAAAAACACCTTTTGACTGCTGTAAGGGGGTCGAAGAAGGAAGCTGACACAAAGGTGGCATGGTGGTGGTCATAGACGTTTATTTGTGCATAAGAAGGCCCTCACTATCCCTAACTTCTAAGAGCAGTTTCCCTGCTTCAAAACTAATACTAAAAGGCCCGTCAGAATGTCTCTCATTTCAAACGTCACCATTCTGTGTTACAACCTACTGCTATCCCTCACACTACAACAGAAAGTTCCTTCCCCTGATGCTCGGATAGAATTTAAAAGAATTTTCTCTCGCAACAAGAATGTCAGGGGGAATGATTCCCTTTCCCTGTCTTGTGGGTTTCAAACAGCCGTTATACAATCCCATGTCCAGGAGAATGTCTCCCTTCTCCTGGTGTAGATCTATGCAGTTTACAATAAAAGCAAGGGGAATGACTCCCTTCTCCTGGTGTCTTTAGAGTATGGTCCAAGAGCTTTAACCCCTTCTCCAGGAGAATGACTCCCTTCTCCTGGTGTCTAGAAAGTTCTTTCTCACAATTTTCAGCTTAATGTACACTTGCTCACTCTGTGTTGGTGTTAGTAAATTCCAAAATCCTTCTTTGTGGATCACTGGGCATAGTGCAGCTTCTGCGACAAAGAGGTTCTCCTTGTTTGTTAATTTCCCTTTTTTTTGGGTCCCTGACCCTTCCCTAGTGGTCAGTGGGCTTATTACCACCACTGCAATGAGCAAGTACTCCTCGGATGCTTGGTTTCCAATAGCTACGGTCTCCAACCTATTGAGGAAACTCTCCTCAGATGCTGGCTTTGTAATGGTTAGGATATTCAACCCATTTCTGGTGGACAGTAGACTTATTATTGCCACTGTGATGAGAAAGTTCTCCTCGGGTGCCGGGTATGCAAGTTTTTGGGTCCCCAACCCATCTATCTTCCACCCTCATGTCCCCTACAGGTCTCTCACACCTCCCGATAACTTCTGAGGGATTCTGTATGCCACTGGGACTTCCTCGGATTGGGGTTCTTCTCTCTGATGCACCAAGCTTCTCTCTCAGTGGAAACGCACAGCACTGAAGCAGCTCCTTGCTCTAGTATGCTGCTCAGCGCTTCTCTTGTGCTTCACATTTGGGTCTGCATCAGCTGGACCCATGGAGAACTCCTTCTGTGCTTCGCCGGCATCCTCCACTCTTCTCCAATGCTGGTCTGCCGACAGCATTTGAAACTCCTGCCGTTTTTCGCAATTGTTGCCTCTCTTGGCTGGGTTTGACAGGTTTGTTAGTTCACCATCTATACTTATACAATGTGGCTAGTCCTGCCCTGGCAGATTGAAAAAGTCCTTTGTTTCTGTTGCTAACTTAATCCTCATGCCTCGCTGAGGCCACCTCGTACCAGTACCAGCACAGTCAATGACCTTCATGTCTGCCGTTCTCTTCTTCATCCCAATACTTTTAGCTTTTTCTTTATCCCCTGTGTTACAACAATACATAGGTTTTCTTTGAATACAATGGTTCAGAACAGTTGGGAGGTCTAGGGAATGTTGGGGAGTGACAATATTCAATGGGCTGTACATCAGGTGATCGTCCTTGTCTCCAGGGGGGAAATCCATCCTCATTCCACCCCTAGGGGGACTATTGGTTAGTGGCCGCACCTGTCTAGCCTAATGGTAAAGGGCTCTCCCTTGGGAAGAAGTGACGGCACCTTGTGAATCATCACACTGCACACATGCTTTATGTAAAAAAAAAATGTAAACAACTGGTACACCTACCACCTCATTCAACCACGATGGGCATAATTTTACTGTTAGGTTCCCTACCTCTCGTTAGCCTAAAAGGAGAAACGCCTGTCGTACTATGTGGTGTTATTATACTCCACAACAAATCACCAAGATTTTCCTTCCAGTCCAATCCATTCACCAATGCCAATTGTACACAATCACCAATCATTCAATTCAGTCTTTCCACCATTCCATTGCTGTCTGGATGGTATAGAGAAGAATACTTCAATTGAAAACCCATCTTACCAACATATTCATTAATTTCCTTACTACGTAACCGTGAACCATTATCGCTCATAATTACTCATGGACCACTTCCTTTCTGAAAATGTTCTAAAAAAACCCATTGACCTTGTTTGTTGTTACATAATCCATTGCTGCCACCTCTGGCCATTAAGTATATCTGTCTATTAAAACTAACAAGAATCTGTTTCCATGTCCAAGCCCTTCATACAGACCCACCACATCAATGGCCAATTCTACCCAAGGCCCATCCCGAACTGGAATCAGAGTTAAAGGTGACCTTTTAGTGACCATTTCTTATCACAATTATTACATGCTGCACACAATCGTAAACATCTCTCCACCATCGTATCCATAGCTGGCCACCAACATTTCTCTCTTATTTTCCTCGTGGTTATAGATATCAGGTCTAAGTCTTAGGTCTCCTTTAGTCTATGTTAGTTTTAAAATTAGTTTTATTTTAGTTCTATCTCTGGTGAATTTATCTTAGGTTGAAAGCATTCAGTAATTATTTACCATTAATCTAATTTACTATTACAGAAAGAGAGTGGTTTCCCAATCCATCATGGTGCTGGTGAGGCTGAGCAGTGATTAGTGGAGGGGTGATTATAAATTGCATTTCATTGTTCCTACTCTGTCAGGAAGGTCCTGTTTTAGTTAAGCTCCAGGTTAGGCCCTCAGTGAAACCTTCTCAAGTGAATTACTCTTCAAACTTTCTGGAAGCAGTTCGGCACAACATGGGACAAGTTAACCAGAGCTATTGGTGGGAGCACACATATTTCTGGATGTGCAAAGTTTGTTTAAAAAGACTTTGAATCTTGACTTTCTTTTTGAAAGCACAATATTTCACATTTTAGTTATTTAGTTAGGTATTTAGGATTCAGTTCTCCTTTGTTTCCCAGCATTGCTCAGGAGCGCTTAAAGTAGCTGTCAAAATTAATTGAGAAAACGTTTATTTTCATTGGGAAGTTATTGTCTTTGAGCGCGTACATGCAAAAGCTGTAAAGTAACACTGTTCCATTCTCGTTAGCTCCAGTAGTCGATAGAGACCTCAGCGGGTGTTTTTGCTTCCTGAACAATCAATTGTGTAGTTGAAAAACCCTTTCCAAAACACTTTCAGTGGTCACAAGAAAGTGAAGAAATGTTTGTAGTTCCGACAAAGATTCCATTGAGCATGTGCATTACTAGGAACGTTGTTTAAAAGTACTGGGCTACTGCGCAGAGGCCCGCCTGATGCTGTTTAGTGTTTTCCTTCAAGTCAATGCCTGTACATGAGTAGCATTGGCAATCGCGCTTCAGAAAATCACATTGTTGTTTGTTTAACGTACCAAATATTACTAAAGGAGATCAGCGTTAACAATCGCTCATGTGCAGTAGGAGAAGACGCTTGTTTAAGGCTATGAACAAAACTAAAGGAGTTATTTCATGTGGCAGAAGCATTAAAAGGAAAGAAATCTAGTTGCAATTAATCTGAAAATAAAGGAATGAACTCGATATAATGTCCTTTAGAAAGACAATCATATAAGAATTTAACAATTTAAAGACTGAAATTCTTGAATTAAAAACTACTAATGGAATACAGTTCAGTTTATTAGTAGTCAAGAAAACACAGCCAGCAACTAAGATATAACATCCTCTGAGCTCTTAGCAGAGGATAAACAGGTATAGTTCTCATTGTAGGAAGTGAAGGGAAAATGTAAATTGGGGTAAATGTATTTGAACAAGTTATAATAGGGTTGTTCTTTCATTTCCTCTGCAGATGTCCATTTCGTGAGAAGAAGGGGATCTGTTGTTTGTTATTTTCTCCACTTCCCCTTTACCCTGTGGGTGTTTGAGCTTCAGCTGTGCAGTGCTTACTTCAGCTGTTGGTCAGACATCTAGAGGGGTCTGTGGGGTACAGCAGCTCCTGCGGACCAAACATTCAGGACCGGACAGTATGAAAGGCCAATTTCAGTCCACCTGAGCTGTTAAATCTTGCAGGTAGAAACTATGGAGCACTTGGGAGAAATAATTCAGGAGTTGAGGGAGCAGCTTAGAATAGCCCATCAAGAGAATACAAAATTAAGTAAGAAGGTAGATGAGTTGGGGGAACACATGACACAAATTCAAGGTTTCTCTGGGAATACAGCAGTCCTTAGAGGGAGGAGATGTTGGGATTGGAACACAGCCCCCAGTTTTGGTTAGGTAATACGTGGATATATGAAGAGAAGCAGTAAGTGGGCAGGAGTGTTATCAAGTTCCTGTGCCTCTTGCACCTCCAGACGGCGGGGACCAGATTCTGTTTGTTTGAGTACCAAGTTATGCCATTTGGTTTATGTATCGCCCCAGCAGATGTTCAATTTTGTATTAATGATGTTCTCAAAGAATTGTTGGATATTTTTGTTGTTGTCTACATTGATGACATTCTGATTTTTTCTCATGATTTGGATCAGCATCACAAGGATGTAAGACAAGTATTAAAGACGTTACGAGCCCATCATCTTTTTGCCAACTGGGAGAAAATCCAATTTCATACAGAGGTGGTGGAGTTCCTTGGGTTTGTAATTTCTCTGCAAGGACTTGAAATGGGTGATAGGAAGGTGCAGGTGGTGAAGGATTGGCCAACTCCTACAAGAATCAAAGAAGTGCAGAGTTTCCAGGGGTTCTCAAATTTCTACAGAAGATTTATTAAAGATTTGTCTTTGATCATTCCTCCAATTACCAAGCTTCTTAAAAAAGGACTAACATTTGTTTGGAATTTTGGAGTCAGAAGAAACTTTTAATATTTTGAAAGAGAAGTTTATATCTGGTCCTATTTTGTTGCATCCAAATCCATCTAAACCCACCCACTTTAGCTTTGCCGATCGGGATCCTGCTTCCTGTGTCACCTTTTAAGGGCTCCCATTCCACGGGACTACCCAAGTTAATTGCTCCTCACTAGCAGTGTCTCGCTCCCTGCTTCTCTGACCTCTTACAAGGGAACCGGTATATGGTTCGTTGCTCATTCAGGGATGGCTTGCCTTGACTGTCTCCCAGTATGTAGTCCTAACTCACTTTTGTATCATTGTTGCAGTCTGCAATAGAATGTGCTGCTTCAGTGGTTGGTTCAGTGGTTGTCTTCTGCCTCCTGGGTCCATCTTCCTTGTGTCAGTTACTATAGGCCCACCACCCCACCACCTGGGTAAGCATTGCATCTTCTTCATCTCAGTGGTATTCATTTGCCTGAGATCCTTTGTTCTACAAAGATACATAGAAGTGTTGGAAAGTACAGGGGACTGAGTGGGGTTAAATAAGAGGACTGAAATGAAGGAGATAAATACTGCATTCTCCCAAGGTGATCATCACTGGTCCCATAGAGGGATTCTCTCCACATGAGATCCACCCATTGAGTACCACTCCCAGGTTGACAATCAGGGAGTGACCTCCCCTCCCAGGCCTCATGGGAAGGGGCTTCCCCTATGGAAACAGTGACGATAGCCTGGGATTCATCACAAAATCCAGAATTCGGTTTGATGCCAGCATTTTTCAGATATATACTGGTCTTAACTAGGGATTATTACTTTCAACCAAAGAAATACACCTCCCTTTTCTCTCTGTACATTTGTGTGCATCGCTGAATCGTGGAACATATTTTCCAGCATCAGTACTTCCATTGGTTCCATTGTCATGAATAGAATCCTCTTTGTGCATTGTTTTGGAATGTTTACTTAATTATTTTTATTGTTATTGCCATTGAGACTAAGTGGGTATGCAGTCACTGCTACAACATAACAGTCTCGCTGGCTGAAGTCGGACTGATGCCTAGTCTCTATCCCATTGTTAATAAATTGCAGTATGAGTGTTGTTAATCCAGATCATCCACTCCATTAATTCATCAAAGAGGATGCCATAGATGCTGGCCACACCTACTTCAGCCAGCATGAATGTTTCATGTTGCTGCTATTTTAAAAAAAAGTATTTATTTCTTTATCCCATGCCAAAGCCTGCAGGCATCAGGGCGCCCACCAAAACAAAAAGATGCAACACAAAAGACAGGACACAAAGAAAGTCTAGGCAGAGGGAAATTCAGCTATTCAAATAAACAAGTTATTAGATGTTTCCGAAAGGGAAACAGATTCCTTTCCTGCTGTAAGTCAATAGGTAAGTAGTTTCAAGCATAGGCAGCCTGAGTCGGAAAATACTGTCCATTCCCCTTCGCACGCTTATCTCTAGGACATACCATACGATTGGTATTGCTGGAAAGCAGAACTCTCCATTGCTCATATTGCACTATGCTTTTTTTAAGGTAAGAAGGAGCCACGGCATAAAGGCACTTGTGTGTCAAGGTGTTTATCTTAAACTGCACTCTGGCAGTTATAGGCAGCCAGTGCAGATGTTTCCTGAAATTAGAGATATGCGCTCTGTAGGCAAAATTTCTGACAATCCGGACTGCTTCGTTTTGCACCACCTAAAGCATATGAATGCTACCCTTACTGGCACCACTTAGAAGTGCATTGCAATAATCAATGCTGGGCAAGATCATAGCGCTATCCAAAGTGTCACAATTTTTATTAGAGACAAAATGTTTGATTTATCTCAAAAGTCTCAGATGGTATTGCAGGTTTTTGGCAATGATATCAGTGTGCGCCTCCGCACCAAGAGAAGGCTCAAAACAAACACCCAGTGTCTTCACTTTATTCAAAACGGAGCTACTGCTATCCTCAATACTAAAGGTAGAATATACTGGATAGAGCTTAGGTCTAGCATGAGTTGATCTGAAAATCATAAGGTCCGTTTTTGAACTGTTCCGAAACATCCAGTGTGTAAACATCCAGTGTTTCATAGATCTGTAGATGGAGGTTAACCTATCAGAGTCATTGGCTTAATTAGCACTCAGCTCTATCAACAACTGAGTGTCAGCGGCATAGTTGGTAAACTGCATCCCCATTCATGTGAGCAAGTCGCAAATAGGTTTGATGTACACATTACAGAGAGCAGGTGACAAACATGCACCTTGAGGAACTCCGCAATGTATAGGAGCCAGGTCATAGGCTGCATTTCCCCAGTGTACAATAGATCTTCTGTTGTTTAAGAAAGAATGCAACATACAGCACTCCCTGAGCTGCCCCTGTTGTTGATAACGTTTCCAGAAGGCGCTCATGGTCTAAAAGGTCAAACGCTGCTGACAGATCTAATAACACCAACAACTCAGTCTTACATCTATCCATAGCATCCAACATGTGGGTTTGGAGATCCAACTAGGCACTCTGCGTGCAATGGTTTGTCTGAAAACCAGATTGCCTAAAATGAAGAATAGAGAGGCAGTCAGGATATTCCTGGAACTCCATAGTGGAAATCGTTTCAACAATATTTAAGAGAATTAAATCATTTGTAATCAGTCTCAAATTCACAGCCTCTCTGGGATTTAAACCTGCTTTTTTAACAAAGGGCTCACCGTAACTTCCTTAATGACGTCTGGAACAGTTTGTAAGAAAACATAGCATTCACAAACCGTGTGAAGAAGGGGGCAAACATTTTACATTCCCTTAAACAAGTTTGGACAGAATGGTGTCATTAAAACAAGTAGTAGGGCACAAATTCCCAAGTACCTTTTCCATCTCAACCACAGTGATGGATTTAAACGAAAGGTTTGATTGAGTAGGGTTTCCCTCAATTTCCATTGATTTGTCATGTCTGTCTATACACATATTAGTTGCAATCTTTCTATGGGCTGAGCTACCCTTCTCTGCAAAAGCCTTTTGAGCTCTGATGCAATCTTCCTTGGTAGGAATAAAAGACTGAGGTTGCACCTTGGGTTTCTCTAACTTTTTGAGGATTTCAAAAAGCTTCCTAGTGTTATTTTCAGCACAGGGTAGAAAGTGCAGGGTGTATGTTATACAGTGAATGAAGCCAGGCCCCCATCGTATTCTGGTTTTCACACACAAACACCCATTATTTCAATAGATGGGCATAACTTGTACAGAGTTGACAGGCAGAACATGTCACCACACTATTATAGTTGTAGTGTGGCACCTGGACATAAGAAGTGCATGTCAAAGTCCTTTCTTGTCCCTGTTCACTGGCACCGCATGTGCTGATATGCATGTGTGTTTTCTTGCCAAGCCACAATAACTGTTAACATACTCTAGCATGTGACTGTGATCAGCACTGTATCATCTCTCCCACTAGCATCCCGTGGAGGGACAGAGGAGAGGGCAGGACTACCTGCACCAACAGGCAAACCCAGGGAAAATAAACAATTCTGTCAGATCCTACTAACAATGTGTGAGAGTTTGCTGCAATGCCTAATGAGCTCCACAGTAAGTATCTGAAAGAATGTGTCACCTACAGCTGTGCGATTTGACATACTACTTCATCTCTTCATGACAATGGAAAAATCTTACTTATACACCAATGGATTATGTTAGTCCAAAGAAGAGGGAGATGTTTACATGGTTCTCAGAGCTGCCAGTAGTGTGGTTGTCACTGTGTAGTTTGAGTATCATTAGTTATCCACCTGCTGCATACATTATTGTGATGTCTTTCAAAACCCTTTCATTGGAGAGTATTTGAAGTGCAAGTCCCTTTCCATTAAGAGTATACCAGTCTCTCGAGAAGTGCTGGTAATTTCCCAATAAAAGCAGGGCCACTAGTGTGGAGTACTTTTACAGTACTTTTACTTTTACACTGAATGTATGTAAGCCTTGTTAAAACATTCCAATGCTTCCATCTTTTGCAGCTAAAATAACAAACTAGGGTTTCTAAAGAGAATAGTAACCCAAAACCCATGCAGTAAAAAGAATCCAAGAGACCAAATGATCACTACACCATTTTGCAAGGGAAAACAAGGTTTATTACATGCAAAAAGGTCTCAGACTGTCCCATAGAACCGAACTGACAGGGAGCTCCTCCTGCCCCAAGAAGTTACAGGTTATATAGCGAAAACCCGCAAACCAGCATACATAGGTTACAATGTTATCCCACCATGCTTTTTGGCTACCACCTATAGAACATGCTAATACCCACCTATATTCACTGGACCGATTGGCCAGACCTTATCTAAACCCATTCCCCTATTTATGTTATGTAACCATAACTTGATATAGCGCAGCTATTACCCAAAGGTGTCTTGGCGCGTGATACTGAATACCAAAAGTAGTATCAGAGAGAGAAGAGGGGAAGATTAGCCGAATCAATGGGGATACAGAAAGGTTTTGAGGGCCTTACAGAAATTCCGATAGTCATCAATAAGTCTCAGTCTCAGATGGAGGGCATTCCATACACGGGGCCCCGTCACAGAAAAAGACTGACTGCCAACAGTCCATTTTCTGAACCGCGGTATGCACAGACAGTGGTGACCAGCAGAATGCAGTACCCTACGATGAGAATATTGAGTGAGATCTTTTTTAAAGGTACGAGGCCCCTTGACCACAGAGCACACAATGGATAAGGCACAGTGCCTCAAACTTGACTCTACTCTGCACAGGAAGCCAGTGAAGCTTTTTAAAAAACAGCGAGGCGTGGGACAATTTGGGAAGGTCCGCCATAAACCGGGCTGCCATATTCTGGACGACCTGCAGTGTCTGAATGTGGTATTTAGGTTGATCAAACAAAGTGGCATTGCAGTAGTTCACGTGACCCACTACATCGTCACAATTGAATCCAGGTATGGGATTGGCAAATGAGTATATTGGTTCACTAATAAATCATGACATCATGTGATGAGCACCCCTCCAATTCAGACACATTCAAAGTAAACTGGCGGGCCAACTCTGCTTTGTTAAGACAATAGGCCTTCTCATTATACCAGACACCACGGCGCACATAAGCAGCACAAGCTGCACCCCCGAACCTTGTACTAAATGAATTGCCATTACCTATGCTCCTCTTTTCCCAAAACACTGAACATTCCAGATGGGCTCCCCCTTATCTCCTTCAAACCCCATATGCACCCTAATGACGTGACCAGGTCACCACTCCTGAGTCTGAATTTCAGGGATTTCTTTGCTTTTGGTTAGGCGTCTACTTGGAATTCAAATGGGATGACCGTTCATTGCTCTAAATCTTTGTCTGGCCAATTGGCATCACAAACCCTCATGCCCTTTTCTCATGAATCTGTCCTTCCAAGTGTGCATCCCTAACTGCCCTCCTCACAGCCAATGTTCCATTCCCACCATGTTCAGGCCCTGCAGCTGGATAAAATTAGTGTTTACCCGAGCACTGCGGGTGCCTGTGGCCTTGGCTTCCCTTCTGGGGACGGGAAAGGATTTTGTCTCAGGACTGAAACCACAGCTCCACATTGAGGCCTTTCCACAGTACAGTTCTAAATTCATCTTCCACCTACTCCAGCTCTCGTCTAACACCTCACTGAAAATGTGACTTCATGTACTACTCCTAAACACAGGGCCTATATCACACTGCCCTGTCTATAACCTCTGCAACTGCAACATCAATATATTTGGTGCTCCGTCTGTGTGGGAATCTAATATGTGTCAAACTATTACTATTACAAAGGATATGTATGCAAAACTCACTCTGCTCACACTGTGGTACACGCTAATAGGTTTTTCTCAGCCTGAACCATTTTGCCTGGCTGGGATGCTCTAAGTGCGTTCCATCAAGTTGTATAACAATTAATAAATGAATGTCTAATGTAGAAGGACTCACCACAGTGTTCCCTTCTTGCCATGTGAGCTGACAGTGGAAAGGCTAATAGTAAGTGCAGTCACAAGTGGGCAGTCATCAAGCCGATAATGCTAGAAAATATTTGGGCCCTGGAGCCTTTTTTTGTTTTTACAAATTAAGCCCTGACAGTTCCCACTGTGACTGAACATTTAGCACCTTGCTGCAAGTAAGCATAACTTCATTGAAAGGTCTGGTATCTTCAGCCACAATCTTCACTTATAATAGGCATAGTCTCACAGGCGTATGTTTCTTTCCAATGTCACATGGCTGTTGCCCTAACTAAATCACTCACTGACAACCAACACAATCTATCGTTTTTCCTGTATCTCAGGGAAGATTGTTGTCCCACTCTTCTAATGTTCCTCTTTCCAGACCCCTAAATGTAAGTTATTATGCGTGTTTTTAATCCACTCAATTTCGTTGGATTAAATGAATTAGCTGTTAAAACAATCGTGGGGATCAGGGCGTTCCTGAGAAAAGAACACATTATAGCACTGAACACATTTCCGGGCATTGGCAGATGGCGCATTTTATCTGTACGTAAAGGAACAGAGGAAGGATTTTATAACCCAACTGCTTTGTGAATGTGCACAGGTTTTATAATAATCATTTTTATGCGTGCTTCCACTGGGAGAGCCTTGGGCATGCCAAGGAATCGAGCTGGAAGCTCTTAATGAGTGACACCTGGAGGTTAGCCAAGAGTGAATGTTGTCTGTGGTCCCAATGGGAACTAACCAGGGCAATCTCGGCAGCGTCTGAATAGGGTGCTGGGGAGAGTAAATGGAGTCAAATAGCTTTAGAAAGTGGACCTGTGAAAAGAAAATGAACATGCACCTACAATGGGAAAAACTGCATCAGAATCAAAGTTTTTCAAAAACAGATTTTTATTAGGTTTTTCAACAAAGTCAATATCATATGAATCAAATGAATAAACCCCCTCACTAACGTGAGAGAGGTTTTAGATTCTATTTAAGACACGAGGCGAGTATTATGTATCTAACTTTTTACTACTAACACCACAGCAGCAAAGAAAAAAGAGAAACTTAACAGGGAAAAAAAAACAAGTTTCAATTTTTTATAGAGGAAAAACGCCATGCATTTAATCTCAGTCCATGGAGATGACGCCAATCCAAAATGGTGGGCAGGCCATGCCCTAGCAGCAACCAAAAGGTTGGGACCCTCCACCATATAAGTCCTTTCCTCCATGATGACGTCCTCTTCTGAAGCTGCTCCAACACAGATTCCACCCTGAAGACCAAACACAGTCCAAACGGAACCCGGACCTGAACCTTGAGGCCAGTTTGCTCGACTGTAGCCTTTGAAACGCCTGTACTTCTTGACTGGAAAGTATCTCACCCGGAGGCTGCGTAAAAACAGAAAACATAAAGGGTGGGTGGGATGTATAATACTCGCCTTTGTGTCTTTGATAGAAATTAAAACCCTCTGACGTTAGTGAGGGGGATTATGTATTCTTATTTATTCTAATTCAAGACAGCAGACTTCCTATTTTGTAAGTTTAATGCCTTTGCATGGCATCAATAGCAACATGCCGAGTACGTTTATCATATTATTATTATTTATTATTATCTATTCACATTTGTTGAGCGCTAGTTACAGACATTTTTTCTTAGTTACAGAGATTGTTCATGGTTATCAGTTCAAGTAGTTCTTGAATAACATGTCTTGAACGTGGACTCTTTGGACCAATCAGCTGCATTAAAAAGGTCTTGAAAACTCCCCCCCAAGAAAAAGGCTTTTGAGGCCATGGCACATGCTTCCGTCATGACCCACCTTACCTACCTGGCTAAAGTGGCCAGGGACACTGGTTTATGGGGTTTACGATAGGAAATTAGCAGCTGCGAGGAAACTGGAGCTCTAAGCCCCACCGTGTTCTGTTCAAAATATTTTTAACATTGCACAACACATGGTTTATGATCCTGTGGAAAAGAGGGATGAGAAACTAAAGAAATCAGACATTTAGTTATTCTAGAAACAAATAATGTTACCCCTTGAGGGCAATACATTTTATTATCCACATCTAACATATATCAGGATATCCCTGATACCTGATACCCTCTTAATAGAAGCCATGCACCAATCCTCCCACCGACCTCATGCTCAGGAGTACCCAGACTTGGTGGAGGCCATCCATGAGTCCTTGGTGATACACAATGCATCTCGCGAAAGTCCCTGGAAGCACCAGGAAGAGCTGAAGTCTTCCATGCCATAGGGAAAGGTGCCCCTGAACGACCAGATCATGTGGGAGACCCTCCGGGTCTGTGATGATGTGGGGATGAAGAGGAAGGAGTCAGAGATAATCCACCACCAACTCCAAGTGGGCAGGAAACCACACCTGAGAAGGCCAGAAGGGCGTTATTATTATCAACATTGCAGAATGCCAGTGAACTTGTTCAAGGACTCTCGCAATCATAACAAAAGGAAAAAAGGCATAGGCCATCTCCCTGACCAATCATGAAGGAATGCGTCTGATGCCAGAGTGTTGGGATCCGGCCATCAGCTGTAAAAGTGAGTAACCTGACAATTGCGCCTGGAGGCAAAGAAATCTACCTGGATTGGACCCCAGAGAGAGAGGATAGCAGCGAAAACATTCCTGTTTAACATCCAGTCACTCCTGTCCTCAAGGTGCCTGGAATTCCAGTCTTCCACCACATTGCGGGGCTCTGGAATATATCTGATAGCTAAACAACTTTTGAACCAACAGAAATATTTCAAGAAGGTTGGGCAATTTTGCTTGTAATGACACTGAATAATGAGTTGTGATGTGTTTTTGAATATAGGCTGAGTAGGAATACCTCAGTCTAAACAGAGCTTTGTTCACAGAAATATAGATTATTTGTGCCTTTCAACTTCTGTGCATGTTCAAATTACTGTTTCAGCAGAAATTGTTTTTCTAATGATGATAATTATGTATCTTTTGAAATCTATTTTATTAGATTTATGTTGACTTGAAGACCCCTGATGAAGAGTTAATGTCTCGAAACGTGTTGGGTCACCTTTTGCCAATCGAATAAAAAGCTTTTTGAAGTGTAAAATACTGTGTAATGCCCAGTTGAATGGCTTACATTCATTTATCTTTTTCAATATCTTAACAATTGAATTAACCACACTAATGGGATATGAAAGATATTCATAATGTGTTGGCTTAGTTGATCAGCCTATTTATTTTTGGGAACTTTTTCTTTCTTTTTTTTATCTTTGTTCCACATGCCAGGACCAATTATTCTCCCCTGCACCTTACGTTTTTTTCTAATCATTTCCTTTGACATTTGATTCAATCATTGACTATATTTGTTTCACTGTGGATGTGCATTGTGTTTATTTGGTTTTAGGTATTCTGCCTTCAGCAGAATTTTCCTGTCTAGGCCAATGTTTCCGCTAATTAGTTTTCTGTAAGATTCTCACTCTGACACACAAGTGTTTTCTCGATATAGCACCTAAACACCTCTCAGCCCAACTCAAGCATTATACTCCAGGACACACCTTAAGATCCAAGAGCCAACTCAGACTTGTTCAGCCCCGGATCAGACTGGATTCAATGGGTGGACTTAGTTTCGATGTTCGTGGCTGACTGCCTGGAACTCTCTGCCTTTGATTCTTCGTTCCATCACTTCGGCAACAGATCTTAAAAAGGGACTAAAGACAATGTTATTCAATCAGTCTCATGATTATCTACTCCTGCTTCTCCCTCTGACGTTTTGATCTTTCAAACTCTGATCTTCTTCTAATGTTGCTCTACCTTGTTTTGTGTTGTATTATTTTGTGTGTGCCCTGAGGCCTGCGGGAATGTGGCGCGCTGTATAAATATTCAAATAAATAAATGCAAACCCATGATTACATTGAAAAGCACTCAGCAGCTGAGCATTGACAGAAAGAGGAGGTGCAGTTTCCTAGACTATTAATATAGTTTACTATTCTTTAGCAAACAAACATTTCCTTCACTGTACTGTACTACCAAAACATCTGATTTGCTTTTTGAAAGTTGCTGATTTGTTCTTCACCCCAAATAAGTATTCTCATGTTCCCTTCCACCCGTTCCCCTCCCCGGCTCCTGTACTAGCCTCAAATATTAGTTAATAGGGCTCTGTAAAAAGTGAGGGATTATAGCATTAAAACACAAACTGGGCTATTTGCATACCTACAATACTTTGCAAGCAAATCTAATTTAAAGCCTCACAATGATATTGTGTGGAGTTTAAGAAAATGTCATAAGTCTGCATGTGCACAATTACTATGAAGTACATACAAGATTGTTTGCATCATACCCCACCTTTCAATTGTTGGGTAGAATTATACAAGTGCTCAGTGAAACCATTTTTGTATATCAGCGTGTTAACATATCATTTGTTAAGGTCTATGCTCCATGGAACTCTGAACATTTTGAAAGGTTGCAGAGTGTGTGAAAAACATTCTAGTTATCTGAATTGTATTGCCCTAATTTCATAAACGAATAATGCCAGGCATAGTCCATACCAATTATCCCTTGCAGGCCAAGTAAATGATATTGCAATGTTTCTCTCCTCTTGTAGGGTAATGTTAGTAATGCTAAAGCAGGAGACGCTGACCATGACATTTGCCTACTCAAAATCCTTACAAGGCAAATTAATATTTGAGTTTTTATAATGTGTTAACTTGCAAGGGGGCTTTTCAAAGTGCTTGTGTGACATATGTAAACAAAATAGGAAGCATGGGATGAGGTTACACGTCCTAGTAGACTGCTTGATTATATTCAGTATCCAATATTTTAGCTGAAACTTGGGTTACAAAGTGTGGGTAATGCTTTTGCTAAGGCACCATGAGTAGCAGAAATTCTTGTGCTTGAACGTCATTTATATTATAACAAACAGAAAGCAAGACTAGTACCTAAGTCTGGCAACTTTTTGCAGAGCTAAGGTAGGCAGAGTCAAGGTTGTCTGGTAATATCTCAATGTGGCCTTAGGCGGAGTTCGAGTCATGTGTTAGAATCAAGTATAGGAGTCATCGGTTGGGAGAGAAGATATTGTGGTTAATGTGTGCAGGCATATCTTAGTTACATGTTCTGTTCATACAGCCACGTTTTCATATTCGATTTAAACCTCTTGTCAGTGTATTCTGTTTTTAGGGTTTTTAGGTTTTCAAGGTCAGGCTTTTGTAGTAGGGAAATGTAAATAGGTTAGACCAGAATATCAAGAATAGTTAGTTTAATTTATCTTCATTTTAAGAGAAAGCAAATATTAGGTAGCTGCTGTGGCTTGTCCCTTATTACATCTTTATGAATAGGTGGGTATTGTCTGTGTTTGCTCTGCTTAAGTTCTTCTGAGGGGCACCCAGAAGGAAGCTGGGCAAGCGCACATGAGCACAGCTTAGAGGGAACATTGGCAGGCAATAATGCCAAAACGTCCTGCGCCAGGTCTGCCAAAGCCTTGGAGTGGATACCTCCCAGATGGTTGATATAACAAACTGCTGACACATTGTCCGCAGGAGAATACAGCAATTCCCCTGATCTTTCAGAATACTTTTGACTGCAACGGATCCCACCAAGAGTTCTAGACAGTTGATATGCAAAGACCTCTTCTGATCTGACCACTTTCCCCCAATGGACACTTGCTATATCCTGGCTCCCCAGTGCCCCTCACCCACTGCTGCAGGCATCCGACTCCAGGATTACATTGGGTGATGGACCAAAAGTCGCTCAGCCATTCCAGCCATCCATGCGCTTGAGCCACCAAAGGAGTTCTATTCTGGTCTCGAGAGACAGGTCTACCAGCTGGGAGTATGAGAGGTTCTTGCAAAGATGCCTGACTTTCAGATGCTGCAAGGCTCTGAAGTAAAGAGGGGCTGAAAGATAGCTTGGATGGACACTGATAGCATACCGACTACCCTAGCTAAGTCTCTGAGGGACACTTTCCCTTTCTCTAGGTGAGTGCAAATCTCTTTCCGGATCTTGGATAGCTGGCTGTCTGGAAGAAGGAGGATGCATTGCTCGGAATATATACTGAAGCCCAGAAATGGTATACATTGAATAGGTTGGACAATGAACTCTTTACATTTATGACAAAACCCAGTGATTGCAGGAGAGAGAGAGTGATCACTAGATGTGACTGAAGCGCCTGAAAACTCAGAGCCATCAGGAGCATGATGTCTAGATAAATGATCATTCTTGTCCTCCTGGATCTGATATGGGCCATGACTGGCCTCACTCTCTTGGTGAAGCACCAAATGGCCAAGGAGAGACTGAACGGGAGAGAGGCAAACTGCCAGGTGCACTTCCTCCATTGAAATTGGAGAAACTCCTAGTGGGGAGGCCACATTGGAATCACTAAGTAACCATCTTTGAGAGCTATCTTGGCCATCCAGTCCACTGGGAGCAGCGTATTCCTGAGAAGGTGAATGCCCTCCATTTTGAAGTGGTAGTAAACCACAAAAGAGTTGAGCCCTTTTAGATGTATGACTGGTCGAAACCCTTCCTTGGGCTTTGGGACTAGAAAAATCATACTCAGGAACTGAGATACTGTGTAGGTGGCCGGTCCTGGACTTTCGCGTTGACTTCCCTCTGTCTGGGCTTATCGAACAATAGGTGAAATGGATAGGTTAACTGGCATGGGGCAGAGTAGAACTCTATGCAAAACCCTCCTACTGCTTGAAGAACCCACAGGTGTGATGTGAGAGCCCCCAACTGTGGAAGATACCTGGACATTCTTCCCCCCAAACCTGGGAAGAAACATTTAAAACATGCAGCATTATCTGGAGCTGTCCTTGCTCTACTAGAAACTCTTCTGGCACGTCCTCTCCATTGGTTATCTCTCTGGGGACAGAATGCGGCTCAGGCACCTCTAGCAGAGGATGAGTTGTGTCCACCCCTGGTGGCATATTGTGTGGGATGGGCCCAGCCCTGGGAGGGATGGCCAGAGAAGCGGACTCTGCCCTTTGGGCCCTGTCAAAATGTTAGGGGCAAAAACCTTACGGATATTGACCTGCGCTTTGTCTAAACCTCTGAATGTGTGCACGTAGGCTGACAAATCTTTTATAAACCTATCCCCATAAAGATTCCCCTGGGCTTTTGGGCTTGCCTCCCACTCTGCCATGTCTGACAGCTTGGAGTCAATCCTCATGAGAAGCGCTTTATGGCTATCTCTGAAAATGGAGGCATTGGCATTGCTGAGCAGGCAAGCAACGCTTTGCACCGAGCCCTGCAATGCATGCACATCCAAAGGAGAGTCAGAGAGATCCGCCTCCTTTGCCCTCTCAAAAATCTGTTTAAGGGGACCCGGAATATGCAGAAACCTATCCTGACACCCCTTTAAGGCCTTATCCACCCCTTTTTTAGGATTCTTCCCTTTTTGTGACAAAATGAAAACATAGATTGGTCAATTTCCGGGGTAAGGTCCACCTTATTGGGGAGGACTGGTCTGGGACATTCAGAACTTAAGTTTATTTCTACCTTCCTTCGGTAAAGGCCTTCTAACCCAATGCGTAAGGAAGGCGGTGACAGCCTCCGATGGATGCCACTCAGTTGATCTAGTGTGCTGAATGAGGGAAGTATTTAAGAAAAGAAGACCACTCTCACCTAGCAGCGGGGCATCTGCCCCCGGGATGGCTCTAAAGGGGCCCTTTTCTTCTTACGACACTTGGGTGGGGAATCCGAGTCCTCAGAGGAATCATTAGAGGAGGTAAATATGTGCTGGTCCCCTGTAGCCTGCCTTTACTGGTCTGCCCCAAATGGGAGGGAGTGGGAACAATCTTTATCGCACAACTTGTGCTTCAGTCCCCTCCTAGGGGAGATTTCTTGTATTGGGGAACTAGAATCCTGTAAATCATGCACACCCAAATTTTTAGACTAAGCCTTACATTTTCGGCGCTCTTGAGAGGGAAGCCTGGACACGGATTGGAATGAGGCCGGAAATCTGCTGTCAAAAGCAGAGGCTAGTGTAGATTTAAGCTTATTTAGTGCAGAAACCATAGTGTCCTGAATGACCCTGGACACTAAACAGGGACATAAAGGGACCCCTGCCACAACCCTTCACTTTTCTTGGCAGACTAACCTGCACGCTTGTGTCAGCTGAAGAAGGGCTCACACGGCAACACAGATCGAGCGTCAGAATAACGCAAGGGTACCTGCCCCCTACCAGGAGACTGATACAGAAATGCTGGACACTCGCAGAAGCGGGGCTCGCTGCCGCCTGAGGCAGCGTTCTATAAAGCCGCAAGCAGGCTTATTAGTCAAAGTTAAAGAGGTTCTATGCTGTACACAGGTAAACAAAGTAACAAAGTAAGCACAATGCAGCAACTATCTCTAACAGCTACTAAACAGAGTTTTGCACAAACTGAAAGGAGGCGACTTAACCCGTGGTGTCAATAGCAAAGAAAGAACACATCATCATAGAGGAAAGGACTTATATGGTGCAGAGTCCCTGCCTATTGGTTGCTGCTAGGGCATGACCTGCCCACCATTCTGGATTGGGTCATCCCCACGGACCTGGATTAAATACATTTTCTCTGTAAAAATGTAAACTTGTCTTTTTTCCTGTTAAGTTTCTCTTTTTTTCTTTGCTACTGTGGTGTTAGGAGTAAATAGTAACATGTATAATGGGAAGGCTCCTATCTTGAAATAGAATCAGGAAAAAGATGGGCAGTTGCTCAGTGCATACGGCAGGTCTATAATAGCTCCTGAAAAAGTAAGGAGCATTAAAGCAGTCTTAAATAACTTTTATCCCGTTATGACTCAAAACTAAGCTATATCTATCCTTCTGATTACAAATCTGAAGAAAATAATTACCCAAGAAGCATGCGAGGTGTGTGCCACGAGGGGCAGGAGCAAGGAGACTAGAAAGAGAAAGGCGAGATAGCAGGGGAAGGAAAAGTGGGATGTGAGGTAGGGTGACCAGATTTTCCAAACCGAAAACTGGGGCAATTTTGAACTACAAAATTTCAACATAGAAAAGAGACATCAAAGGCTGAGCATTGAAAAAAACATATGCCAAACAAAATCGGCTACACCATCAGATACAATAGCGTGAACAGCATGATAGAGTTTTTGTTTAATTTCAAGCTTTCGTCAGAGTAGTTTTAAACTCTGATTTGTATTTTAGAGTTCTTACAAGCATTTTAGGAGCCATTTGTATAGTTTTCTTCTTCAGCGAAAACGGCTGTGCTAATGATAATATATTATGATTGTGGCACACTTGGGACAGGATTAGGAAATCGGCTGCTAATGTGCTCCCTATCACTTCAACAATGTCCTTTTCTGTGTACACATCCATCCTTTTATTCCTCCCACTCCATTATACAGTTTCGTCCCTGCTATTATGTCCCATCACTTCTATCTGTTCCCTTCTCATTATTTTCTGAACCATCTGATTGTCTGCAGAAAGAAGAGATGTTTATGTTGTCACTGTTCCTCCATCACACCAGCCTTTTGTTGAAAATGTGCACTTCATCAGAGAATGGTGAGGTGAGGAACAAGCTTCACAGCCTTATCTAAAAAGTAGGGCATTTTACTGTTTCACAGAATCTTGTTGGGACAGGGAGAAGTGGTGTGACAAGTCTGTGATGGTCTACCCAAATGCAGGGCATCTGGTCTTCCTAGGCCTTAGGGAATTGGTGCAGGGGTAAAAACTGAGCTGCTTCATCTGCAGGGCATAACATGAGCATTATCTACTTAAGACGTTCCAGCGAGGAATGAAAACCTTAGAGGTGAAATCTAAAATGTTATGAACAAATATAGAGTTGCTGACTCCATCTACTACCCCTGGCCTCGGAGGTGGCCGTTATTCACCTGGCGACACCACATCTCCAGGAACATGGGTCAAATATCGTAAATATTGTCCACAATTTACAATCATTCCAATAGAGGAACTTTCTAGTCATGCGGGCTACTTTGGTTGTATGACCAAGCATCACACTGGAGTTTCCTGTGAAATTGCCAATAGCATAGCACAAAAGAAATCGCCCAAGGAATCCACATTTTCTCTAAACAACATTGGCCTATCAAACCCGTGGCATTCCCAAGGACATACAGGGGGACATCTTACCAATCTTTCTACCAAGTATGGCTAAGTTTCATCAACATATTCATGCCATAGATGATGCAATTAGTGATGTCAAAAATGATGTAATTAGGGATATCATCTCTGATATCATCATTGTGGTGACATAGGCTGCACAACCAGGAGCACAAAGTTAAGATGGCTTTAGCTGAACTTCAGGGTTTTGTTGCATTAAGTTCTCACTTTCACATCCCTGCAACTAAAGATGGTCTCCTTTCATATATATATATATATATATATATATTCAGTGAAAAAACTTTGTTAAAGGGACATTATGGTTAAGTTGCGTTGCTCTAAAAACCAATGAAATTCAGTGAAAAAACTTTGTTAAAGAGACGTTATGGTTAAGTTGCGCTGCTAAAAACCTTTCAAATTCAGTGAAAAAACTTTGTTAAAGGGAGCACTACGAGCACAGAACCATATTTTAATGAAGAAGCGTACAAACAAAAGCAAACAAATACAATTGCCATACATAGCAGTGGTCGAGGTTATGAAAAAGTGAATAATACCATAATGGAACAAGAAGTACTCCTTACAAAAATATGCCCTGACAACTTAGAATTACCCCTCCGTTCAACTGAATCAGAACGTCTAGTGTACAAATGGCCATGCACGTCAATGTGTAACATTCCCAAACAATGTTTCAAATGTTTACGCCAATTCCTCAATAAATATGTAAAAAGCAAAGACAAAATCAAAATTAAATTACTGCAAAATATGGATACCTGTCCAGTGCGCAAGTACACAGGACTACAAGGTCATTCATTGGCCTGCATTACAGGACCTACTTGTAAAACCACTTTCCATGATATCAAAAGGATATCAATACATCATTCAACTATAAGAAATCTAGTCTATAAACTGTACTATGCTAAAAGTCCTGCTTTAGCACTAGCAAAGTTAAATAACATCCTTCTACATGGTACAGCAAAAGACCGACTTGAAGAAATTGACTATATCCAGAAAAAATATTTTGGAAGTGAAAGCCATTTACAGAATGAAATAGCTTTAAACCAATTAAGCAACAATTCTACACATGGCAACCTTTTGCTAAACACATACAAAAAAGAAATACTAAAATTTAAAAGTACATAAGCTGAAGTACCAACCCATGTATGTGTATGTTGCCGTAGAACTTTTTTATAAAAGTAACACAAAAACTGTAGACCTATCATACAAAATAGAAGACAATTAAGATTCTAAATGGTTTGAATTAGCTCTCTACCTTGTAGCAGAAAACAAATACGAAATAACTGACCCTGTAATACTTTGCAGTTACTGCACTACAAAACTTGACAACAACCAAACTCCTTCACGTGCTATCACAAATAATTTGGAATTATACCCAGTACCAAAATCCCTACAAAAACTTAATTTATATGAGAGCATCATAATTCAAACAGTACACCCATTTCAAGCAATAATACGCCTTCAACCAAAAACAGCAAAATTACCTCCCTCTGAATTGGTAAAAGGCATTCGTGGGAAAGTAGTTTATTTACCATAAAACCTAAAAGAAAATGTGCATACTCTAGGAGTGCAAAGTCCAATGCAGCAATCTTTAATTATCTTAGTAAATGGAGTACCTACAAAAGACAAAAAAATATGGCAACAGCTGGTAGATTTACAGAAAGTTAGACAAGCCTTCCAATATCTTAAAGAGAATATTGAATATTACAAAGAAATTAATTTTGAAGAAAACTTGAAAGATACAAGTGAAATAATTCAAGAAACACAAGAAGCTGGTCAATTTGAGCTACTAGATCCTGCTACAATATCAAATACTATAGACCATTATACAATTCATTGTTTTACAAAGGTAGCGGGCGCCCCTCTCTCGCAAGAACAGACATGATAACCTGTTCAGTGGTTATTAACCACTTGAGAGTTCGCAGCCACTGCTTTTACTCACTGTGCCTTTCACAGATGGGAAATATCCATTTGCATATCAGTCTTTGTCCTGCCCAGGGGCAGTCCAGCACCGAAATACAATGGCAATTCCAATCTGAACGAGAGTACCACCAGCAACCCCATACACGTGTTTCACCCTTGTTGGGGATCATCAGTGAGGTGAAGCTGATGCCTCTCTAAGCACAGTGAGAGGGAGACCACGTCTGGTTGCCCCCAGGAGACCTAGGGTTACCAATCCCAGGTTCCTTAACAAATAGTTTTACAAAGGTAGCGGGCGCCCCTCTCTCGCAAGAACAGACATGATAACCTGTTCAGTGGTTATTAACCACTTGAGAGTTCGCAGCCACTGCTTTTACTCACTGTGCCTTTCACAGATACAATTCATCCTTTGCACTCTAATGACACCATAGAAGATGTACTGGAAACGTACCAAATGCGTCAAACAAAAGGATCGCCAATCAGCATATGGGAAAAAAGTATAGAAGCACATGCTTTTCCTCTACTCTTTCCTACTGGCAAAGGAGGAAGGTATGATGATAGACCTATTCAAATATCAGCTTCAGAATACCGCTCATTACAGATGCATTCTGAAGATCCCAGATTTAGACAAAATGTGGAATACATATTCCACCTACTCTTTGAAAGTGAACTAGCAACTTTATGTTACGGAGTTGCACACATATTAAAATCAGGATCACACTTTCAAAATATGACAGCTACACAATTATTAGAAAAAGTGCAACAAAAGGATGAGGTTTTACAATCAAATATTACAAATCTATTAGCAAATATGCATGGTACTAAAGAGTACTGGTTTCAACGTCATGGAGATGTACGTTGTATGATCAGAAACCTTGGCCCACCCACTTGGTTTGTTACATTAAGTTGTGCAGAATATGCATGGGAAGATTTACATGATTTCCTACGCATATCAAATAAAAACAAAACAAACATAGATATACTAACACCTGGAGAACTTTGTTCTTTGGATCCAGTTAATGTTTCATGATACATTTTAATTGTAGTAAAACTGTTCCTCCCCTTGGAGAAGTGCAGCACCTCTTTTGGAGAAAAGAATACCAAGCCAGAGGAGCACCACATATCCACATGCTTTTATGGATTAAAGATGCTCCTAAATTTGGTCAAGACAGTGATGCCACTGTTTTACAGTTTATTGAAAAATATGTCACTTGTGAAATTCCATCAGAATCCACAAATAGTGATCTTCATGCACAAATTTTACAATTTCAAAGACACAAATGTGGAAAATATTGTCGTCGCAAATACAAAAACAAAGGGAAATACTACACTAAATGCCGATTTGGTTTCCCTAGACCAGTTACAAATACAGGTCAAGTGAACAACCTCATGTCTTCAGTTAGACATAGTGTTAAAGGTAAATCACCTAAAATACATATTACATAAAAGAAAACAAGAAGAAAAATATATCAATGATTATAATGCAATCATTGCCCACTTATGGAATGCAAACATAGATGTGCAGTACATTGCAGACAATTCTACTGCAGTTGCACGATATGTCATAGCATACTTAACTAAAGCAGAAAAGACAGAGCTCCAAGACCTCTGGAATGACCTGTCATCAGATAAAACAGTGTCTCAGAAATTATACAGCTTGGGCATAACAATGCTCACCCATAGAGAATGTGGATCCTATGAAGCAGCTGATCATTTAACTGGTACTGCATTGTATGGTAAATCTGAAAATATAGTATGGCTAAGTCTTGGTCCAGCTAAATCTAGAAAAAGAGTTCTAAAATCATATGAAGATATAGAAACAATAGCCAAACGTGATCCCAACAGCCAAGACATTTTAAAAAACAATGGACACATAATACCCAAACAGAAGTAATACTTTGGAAAACATGTGTCTATACCACATAGCCCAAAACTACACATACAAAAATAATATGAAACCTGATGAAAAAAAAGGTAAATATAGAGTAACAAACTGTGAAGTCAGCTTAGTTAAACTCACTAAACCAAATTTAATGAATAATATAAAATTGTCATTAAAGACTCCTCAACATAAAGAAGTATATTACATGTCCCTGTTACAACTCTTCAAACCATGTAGAAAAGAAGAACAAAAACTAGATAACTATGACTCATATGAGGATGCTTTCAAAGCAAATGAAAGCACTATAACTGATGTAAACTTTACACAGTACAAAACAATGTTGCACAATGAACAGCAACACGAAGAATAACTCCAAGCCCAACTAGATAAGGACACTCCTGATAGTAGTCAACCTTCTGTAACAGGAAGCCAAGAACCACTGGGAGAACCACTAATAATAAATGAGGCAGAATTAGCTATGATAGAAGTAGAAAACACCATGTGTCAGTATGAAGATAAAGAAGACTTAACTATACTACAATCAAAACTAAACAATGAGCAACGTAGCATTTTTCAAGAAGTAACAAAACAAATTGCACATGGTGTAAAACATGAAAATAAACAATGTTCCTGCCCTAATTATAAACCTTTACTACTGTACGTCAGTGGTGAAGCTGGTTCTGGCAAAACATTCCTAATCAAAATCATTAGTAAGTTCCTTCCAACAATTGACAAACAACAAACTGTCAGCTGTTGTCACTGCCCCCACAGGTTTAGCTGCCTACAACATATGTGGTTTTACATTACACCGATTACTACTATTACCAGTAGAACACCAGAACAAATTAGACTATTACAAATTTTCTGCAGAAGCTGCAATGGAACTACGCAGAGTATTGAAACAAATGAAAATGCTATTAATAGATGAAGTGAGCATAGTCTCCAAACTGATGTTAGCTTTGATTCACCTAAGATTACAAGAAGTACTCAAAACAGACTATGAAGAGCTCTTTGCAGGAAAACACATTATTGTTTTTTGAGATCTGCTTCAATTAACACCAGTAAAAGGTGAGCCTATTGTGAAAACATTAGGACACAAACTCTGCTGTAAAACTGTTGGCAGCATTGGAAAAGTCAACCTTTGGCAACATTTCCAATACAGAGAATTAACAGAAAACATGCGGCAATCTGCAGATCTCACTTATACCAACATTTTAAAAAGTATCAGAGTTGGTATTCTTTCTAAAGAAGCAGAAGCAATATTGAAAACCCAGCATATGAATGCACTTTATGGCGATAATGCATGTGCTACAGTTGTTATGGAACAATTAGCCCACAGAAATGTCAATTGCATGGCCATAATGCCAACTCTTGCAAGCTGTTTCAAATTCAATAAAATCATGCTAAGTAAAGAAATGCAACCAATCATGGAAATTAGCGCCACAGACAAACTAGATGTACATGGTATGACACTACCCAAGTGTGACCAAGCCACAACAAGACTAAATAGTTTAGAAAAATCAATCTCAAACACAGCAGGCTTAGAAAAGATATTAAAATTATCCTTACATTTCAGAGTAATGCTTAAACGTAACCTTGACGTGGACCAAGGACTAGTTAATGGAGCACTGGGTACAGTTGTTGGCTTTTAAACATACCCACGCAACAACAAAATTCAGTTTGTCAATATACTCTTTGACAAACGTTCAGAAGTCAAAAGCATAGGACGCTCAACAGCTAGATTCCTTCTCTTCAAAGATATGTATGTACGCAGAGAACAATTTTCTCTAACTCTTGTATACGCAGCCACGATTCATAAATCACAAGGTCTTACACTAGACAAAGCAATTATAGATATTGGTAACACAGTCTTTAAAGAAGGCATGAGCTACGTAGCACTATCACGCTTACATACACTTGACGGTCTACTTCTAATCAACTTTGATGCAAGTAAAATAAACGCTGATATTCCTTGCATTTTAGAATACAATAGACTTCGCTCACTATACACCCCCCACCTAAACACATATTCTGTTCCACAAAAAGTAAAACGCTGTAAAAGAAAAATAAATCAAACAGAAATGCAACAAATCCTCCAAAGAGAGTAAAAGAAACTAATACTTCATCAAGTACCACAAGCAAAAAAGAATCAATTAGGGAAAGTAAACCAGGTACTTCTTTAAAGAAGGAAGACAAACTCCAAAAAAAGCAGTTAGATACAGAACTACCTGGACCATTTAAATTCTCAAATATAGTTGGTGTAAGTTGCTACGCAAATGTAGCAATGAATATTCTATTTCAATTACCACCAATTGTTGACAACATTTACTTACACAGTACAGACCCATTGTGTATGCAAATGTTAGTACTTCACAGAAATGCAGCAAACAATCCTGATAACACGTATAGTGTTTATGGAATAAGACAACAATTGGACTACTGTGCTGGAATGGTGAAATTCACTATAAACTCACAGGAAGATCCACAAGAATTTCTAATGTACTTACTACAAGTACTGGAAAACAAAAACATACCTATAAATTAAATCTTCCAGATTTCATACATGTGGAAACATACATGCACTCTCTGCAACAATGTGACACAAGAAGAAATCCTCAATGAACTCTTCATATATATTTCAATACCAAATTGTGAATCCATTCCATTTCAGCGACTTGTACAAAATGCAAACCATGGTAGATTATGCTCTACCTGCAATTCAGATAATCGCTCCACGTTAGTAATACAAACACATAGTAAATACATAATACTAATGCTTCTACGTTACAATGCAGATGGTACCAAAAACAACTGCAAGCTGACTGGATTCACAAATTGTCAAATATCACTTGGTAAGAAAACCTTCACAACAATAGGTATAATCTACCACACAGGAGCCACAACCAATTCAGGGCACTACACTGCATATATAAAAAAGAAATGTGGATGGTTTGAATGTAATGATAGTACCATTACTCTAAAGCAGAGATTACCAGCAAATCTTACAAACGCTTATTTGATGTTTTTAAAACCAAAATTTGATAACTAGACTGTATTTAAACCCTAAGTAAACTTGTGATAAAAAAATCTAAACTGTTAGAATACTCCAAAACCTATCTAACTGCTCAAAGATTCTACAACAACTAATCAGGTAAATGAATACCACTAAATTAGACGAAAAAATACACAGTTAGAACATGCCAATTGGTATCTAACTGTCCCAAAATTTAACAATATCCAAATAGATAAATCAATACCACTAAAATATATAAAACAAATAGACAGTTAGAATACTCCAATTGGTATCTAACTGCTCCAAAATTTCATAATATCCAAACAAATAAATAATATGTTACTGCTAAAAAAAAATGCAACAAGCCAAAGTATAAAGCATTCGCCAGAAACAGCAAGCGAACACTGAAAACAAACAAACAAATAAACTGTAGCATAACAGAAAAAGTTTTTTTTTTTAATCCAACATGGATTTTTTTTTCTCCCACAGACCCAATGATTTTAGCAACAAACACAGAAACTGAGCAAATTGCACAGTACTCTGATTTGTTATCTACTAAATATGAGGGTCCAAAAAAAAAGTATGTTGATTATACAATGTAATAAGTCATTACAAAATACTAATACTAACATGCTATTTTCTTTTATCACAGAAATTAACAAGAAATACATGTACTCCGGCTACTAGACCAAACAGTAAGTATACAATAATAAGGAGAACCATCGCAGCATATCACATCCATAGTATCTAATACCTTTGTTCCTTATACATTTGTTTTTCACCCAAAGTTATAAGCAAACATGAATGTGATATGCTGTGGTGGTTGTGGCCAGGGCATAGAGTCTTGGGTGCATGGCTAGCAACTTGCCAGCCACAACCCCCATTCATATTTGCGAACATTTCAGGACACCGCAAGTGTTCTTAGAACAGATGGCCATGCACCCAAGACTCTATGCCCTGGCCACAACCACCGCAGCATATCACATCCATAGAGTCAAACATTTCAACTATGGTCTATGGAAACTTTTAATGTCCGCGGACATTATGAGTGTTCTTAGAAAACTTTCAACTTGCCAGCGAACAATACGGACAGCGTTTTCAGGACACCCCCTATGAACATTTCAGAACAACGCGATAGTTCTTAGTACACTTTCAACTTGACAACGAACAATACGGACAGTGTCCTCAGAACACCCCCATTTCGTTTATTGCGAACATTTCAGGACACCGCGAGTGTTCTAAGCACACATTCAACTTGCCATCGAACAATACGAACAGCATCTTCAGGACACCCCCTATGAACATTTCAGAACAACGCGAGAGTTCTTAGAACACATTCAACTTGACAGAGAACAATACGGACAGCGTCCTCAGGACACCCCCATTTTGTATATTTACGAACATTTTAATACACCACAAGTGTTCTTAGAACACATTCAACTTGCCAGCCACAACCCCCATTCATATTTGCGAACATTTCAGGACACCGCAAGTGTTCTTAGAACACATTCAACTTGCCAGCCACAACCACCCATTCGTATTTGCGAACATTTCAGGACACTGCGAGAGTTCTTAGAACACATTCAACTTGACAAAGAACAATATGGACAGCGTCCTCAGGACACCCCTATTTTGTTTATTTGCGAACATTTCAGGACACCGCGAGTGTTCTTAGAACACATTCAACTTGCCAGCGAACAATACGGACTACGCCTTCAGGACACCCCCTACGAACATTCCAGGACACCGCGAGTATTCTTAGAAGCGTCTTCAGAACACCACCATCTTGTTTATTTGCAAACATTTCAGGACACCGCGAGTGTTCTTAGAACACATTCAACTTGACAGAGAACAATACGGACAGTGTCCTCAGGACACCCCCATTTTGTTTATTTGCGAACATTTCAATACACCACGAGTGTTCTTATAACACATTCAACTTGCCAGCCACAACCCCCATTCATATTTGTGAACATTTCAGGACACCGCAAGTGTTCTTAGAACACATTCAACTTGCCAGCCACAACCACCCATTCATATTTGTGAACATTTCAGGACACAACAAGTGTTCGACAACGTCTTCAGAACACCCCCATTTTGTGTATTTGCGAACATTTCAGGACACAGCGAGTGTTCTCAAAACACATTCAACTTGACAGAGAACAATACGGACAGTGTCCTGAGAACACCACCATTTTGTTTATTTGCGAACATTTCAGGACACCGCGAGTGTTCTTAGAACACATTCAACTTGCCAGCGAACAATACGGACTACGCCTTCAGGACACCCTCTACGAACATTCCAGGACACTGCAAGTGTTCTTAGAAGCGTCTTCAGAACACCACCATCTTGTTTATTTGCGAACATTTCAGGACACCGCGAATGTTCTTAGAACACATTCAACTTGACAGAGAACAATACGGACAGCGTTCTCAGGACACCCCCATTTTGTTTATTTGCGATCATTTCAGGACACCGCGAGTGTTCTTAGAACACATTCAACTTGCCAGCTACAACCCCCCATTCATATTTGCGAACATTTCAGGACACAGCGAGTGTTCGACAATGTCTTCAGAACAACCCCATTTTGTGTATTTGCGAACATTTCAGGACACCGCAAGTGTTCTTAGAACACATTCAACTTGACAGAGAACAATACGGACAGCGTCCTCAGGACACCCCCTAGGAACATTCTCCGGATACCATGAGTGTTCTTAGAAACGTCTTCAGAACACCCCCATTTTGTTTATTTGCGAACATTTCAGGACACCGCGAGTGTTCTTAGAACACATTCAGCGTGACAGAGAACAATACGGACAGCGTCCTCAGAACACCCCCATTTTGTTTACTTGCGAACATTTCAGGACACTGCGAGTGTTCTTAGAAGCTTCTTCAGAACACCACCATCTTGTTTATTTGCGAACTTTTCAGGACACAGCGAGTATTCTTAGAACACATTCAACTTGACAGAGAACAATGCGGACAGCGTCCTCAGGATACCCCCTACGAAAATTCCCCGGACACCGCGAGTGTTCTTAGAAACGTCTTCAGAACACTCCCATTTTGTTTATTTGCGAATATTTCAGGACACCGCAAGTGTTCTTAGAAGACATTCAATGTGACAGAGAACAATACAAACAGTGTCCTCAGAACACCCCCATTTTGTTTATTTGTGAACATTTCAAGACACCGCGAGTGTTCTTAGAAGCGTCTTCACAACACCACCATCTTGTTTATTTGCAAACATTTCAGGACGCCGCAAGTGTTCTTAGAAGACATTCAACTTGACAGAGAACAATACGGACAGCGTCCTCAGGACACCCGCATTTTCTTTATTTGCAAACATTTCAGGACACCGCGAGTGTTCTTAGAACACATTCAACTTGCCAGCCACAAACCCCATTCATATTTGCGAACATTTCAGGACACAGCGAGTGTTCGACAACGTATTCAGAACACCCCCATTTTGTGTATTTGCGAACATTTCAGGACACTGCAAGTGTTCTTTGAACACATTCATCTTGACAGAGAACAATACGGACAGCGTCCTCAGGACACCCCCTGCGAACATTCCCCGGACACCGTGAGTGTTCTTAGAAACGTCTTTAGAACACCCCCATTTTGTTTATTTGCAAACATTTCAGGACACTGCGAGTGTTCTTAGAACACATTCAACGTGACAGAGAACAATACGGACAGCGTCCTCAGAACACCCCCATTTTGTTTACTTGCAAACATTTCAGGACACTGCGAGTGTTCTTAGAAACGTCTTCAGAACACCCCCATTTGTTTATTTGCGAATATTTCAGGACACCACAAGTGTTCTTAGAACACATTCAATGTGAGAGAGAACAATACAAACAGTGTCCTCAGAACACCCCCATTTTGTTTATTTGTGAACATTTCAAGACACCGCGAGTGTTCTTAGAAGCGTCTTCAGAACACCACCATCTTGTTTATTTGCGAACATTTCAGGACGCCGCGAGTGTTCTTAGAAGACATTCAACTTGACAGAGAACAATACGCACAGCGTCCTCAGGACACCCGCATTTTCTTTATTTGCAAACATTTCAGGACACCGCGAGTGTTCTTAGAACACATTCAACTTGCCAGCCACAACCCCCCATTCATATTTGCAAACATTTCAGGACACAGCGAGTGTTCGACAACGTATTCAGAACACCCCCATTTTGTGTATTTGCGAACATTTCAGGACACCGCAGGTGTTCTTAGAACACATTCATCTTGACAGAGAACAATACGGACAGCGTCCTCAGGACACCCCCTACGAACATTCCCCGGACACCGTGAGTGTTCTTAGAAACGTCCTCAGGACACCCGCATTTTCTTTATTTGCAAACATTTCAGGACACCGCGAGTGTTCTTAGAACACATTCAACTTGCCAGCCACAACCCCTCATTCATATTTGCGAACATTTCAGGCACAGCGAGCGTTCGACAACGTCTTCAGAACACCCCCATTTTGTGTATTTGCGAACATTTCAGGACACCGCAAGTGTTCTCAGAACACATTCAACTTGACAGAGAACAATACGGACAGCGTCCTAAGGACACCTCCTACGAACATTCCTCGGACACCGCGAGTGTTCTTAGAAACGTCTTCAGAAAACCCCCATTTTGTTTATTTGCAAACATTTCAAGACGCCGCGAGTGTTCTTAGAACACATTCAACGTGACAGAGAACAATACGGACAGCGTCCTCAGAACACCCCATTTTGTTTACTTGCGAACATTTCAGGACACCACGGGTGTTCTTAGAAGCGTCTTCAGAACACCACCATCTTGTTTATTTGCGAACATTTCAGGACACCGCGAGTTTTCTTCTAACACATTCAACTTGACAGAGAACAATACGGACAACGTCCTCAGGACACCCCATTTTGTTTATTTGCAAACATTTCAGGACACCGCGAGTGTTCTTAGAACACATTCAACTTGCGAGCCACAACCCCCCATTCATATTTGCGAACATTTCAGGACACAGCGAGTGTTCGACAACGTCTTCAGAACACCCACATTTTGTGTATTTGCGAACATTTCAGGACACCGCAAGTGTTCTTAGAACACATTCAACTTGACAACAAACAATACGGACAGCGTCCTCCAGACACCCCTATTTCGTTTATTTGCGAACATTTCAGGACACTGCGAGTGTTCTTAGAACAGTTTCAGCTTGCTTGCGAACAAAACGGACACATATTGAGTCCTCAGAACACCCCCTATTCAGTTTATTTAGAACATTTCAGAACACCCGTGATGTCTGCAGACAGATCGACCATTTCAGGACACCGCAAGAGTTCTTAGAACACATTCAACTTGCCAGCCACAACCCCCATTCATATTTGCAAACATTTCAGGACACAGCGAGTGTTCGACAACGTATTCAGAACACCCCCATTTTGTGTATTTGCGAACATTTCAGGACACCGCAGGTGTTCTTAGAACACATTCATCTTGACAGAGAACAATACGGACAGCGTCCTCAGGACACCCCCTACGAACATTCCCCGGACACCGTGAGTGTTCTTAGAAACGTCCTCAGGACACCCGCATTTTCTTTATTTGCAAACATTTCAGGACACCGCGAGTGTTCTTAGAACACATTCAACTTGCCAGCCACAACCCCTCATTCATATTTGCGAACATTTCAGGCACAGCAAGCGTTCGACAACGTCTTCAGAACACCCCCATTTTGTGTATTTGCGAACATTTCAGGACACCGCAAGTGTTCTCAGAACACATTCAACTTGACAGAGAACAATACGGACAGCGTCCTAAGGACACCTCCTACGAACATTCCTCGGACACCGCGAGTGTTCTTAGAAACGTCTTCAGAAAACCCCCATTTTGTTTATTTGCAAACATTTCAAGACGCCGCGAGTGTTCTTAGAACACATTCAACGTGACAGAGAACAATACGGACAGCGTCCTCAGAACACCCCATTTTGTTTACTTGCGAACATTTCAGGACACCACGGGTGTTCTTAGAAGCGTCTTCAGAACACCACCATCTTGTTTATTTGCGAACATTTCAGGACACCGCGAGTTTTCTTCTAACACATTCAACTTGACAGAGAACAATACGGACAACGTCCTCAGGACACCCCCATTTTGTTTATTTGCAAACATTTCAGGACACCGCGAGTGTTCTTAGAACACATTCAACTTGCGAGCCACAACCCCCCATTCATATTTGCGAACATTTCAGGACACAGCGAGTGTTCGACAACGTCTTCAGAACACCCACATTTTGTGTATTTGCGAACATTTCAGGACACCGCAAGTGTTCTTAGAACACATTCAACTTGACAACAAACAATACGGACAGCGTCCTCCAGACACCCCTATTTCGTTTATTTGTGAACATTTCAGGACACTGCGAGTGTTCTTAGAACAGTTTCAGCTTGCTTGCGAACAAAACGGACACATATTGAGTCCTCAGAACACCCCCTATTCAGTTTATTTAGAACATTTCAGAACACCCGTGATGTCCGCAGACAGATCGACCATTTCAGGACAGCGCAAGAGTTCTTAGAACACATTCAACTTGCCAGCCACAACCCCCATTCATATTTGCAAACATTTCAGGACACAGCGAGTGTTCGACAACGTCTTCAGAACACCCCCATTTTGTGTATTTGCGAACATTTCAGGACACAGCGAGTGTTCTTAGAACACATTCAACTTGACAGAGAACAATACGGACAGCGTCCTCAAGACACCTCCCTACGAACATTCCCCGGACACCACGAGTGTTCTTACAAACGTCTTCAGAACACCCCCATTTTGTTTATTTGCGAACATTTCAGGACACCGCGAGTGTTCTTAGAACAGTTTCAGTTTGCATATTGAGTCCTCAGAACACCCCCCATTCAGTTTATTCAGAACATTTCAGAACACCCGTGATGTCCACAGACAAATCGAACACAAAAAGAACGTCTAACACATAAAAAAACACAACTTTCATCCTATCTCATACACTCCCACCCTCCCCAAACACTCCTACACACTAACACACTCTACTAAATACAACTTTTGAACAAAGTTTCACCGCGCTGTCCGCGGACGTCCGCGAATCCAAGATGGCGGGCGCTACCGAAAATCTGACGCGCTTCACGCTCCACGCCGTCCAATCAGCGAACACGTCGCATGTCCGCGGACATCACACAAGTCAATGGATCAATCAGGACACTGTCCGCAGACCGAACAGGGAAGTGTGTCCGCGAAGCGGACACAGATATCACTAATGTTTGTTTTACCTACTTTTTGGTCATTTTTAAAAAAACTACTGGACGGATTTTCACCAAATTTGCAAAAGCACGCTTTCGGGACCAAGCCGCTGCTTCTGGTCCAAATTTGGTGAAATTCCATCCAGCGGTTTGGGCTGTAGACGTGAGCAAATTTTTTTTCCCATTCAGTCTATGGGGAAAAAAAAGTTCTGGGACCCCCCCCCCCTATGACTTTGCCCCGCCGGACGAATCCTCACCAAACTTTCCTAAAAAATTGGTGAGGATTCGTCCAGGGAGAGCAAAGTTATAAGCCACCCAAAAAGTGCTCTTCCTATGGAAACACCAACTTAACCATAACTACATGTTCACTACCGTGGCCATGAAATATACATACAATGAAAGAATTTAGTTAAGGGGACGTTCTCGTTACGCTGCACTAACAAAACCTATGCAGTTCAATGGAAAAACATTGTTACAGGGACGTTATGGTTATAGGTAAAACTGAAAAACCTCAGAAATTCGCCAGTTATGGTAAGCCAAGCAACCATAACTTGCGCCACCAGCGTGCACTGCTAAGACTAACACCTAGGACAGCAAAGATGACATCACAATGTAATTGATGTACTATGGATCACTCTCAGTACAATTGGGCTGTGACTGCAAAGCACCTACAGCAACAACTACTATAAAACTCCCCAAGATTTCTACTGGCAGATTCATCCACATCCACATGCATGAACACAAACTACAGGTATGAATATTTTCTGCACAGTACATGTACAACTGCCACTTACCCTGTATAACCTGTAAAAGAAACTTACTGTTATTTCTCCCATCTGCTATCATAAAGTGTCACTTGCAAACATGTCTGCTCTCCCAATTTTTGTTTACACCCAACTATCTAAAAACGTGTAATTTCATATTAAAAGAGGAGAGAAATAACAGTATAATTGTGGAAAAAGGCTCTGTAGTTTATTATAAAATGACACACAGCCAGGATGTGTACATGCATCTTTATTCAAGCACACAGATAGACAATATCTTTAGAAAGGCTCCAGACTGAAACAACACCACTCCACTGCCTCTACATCAGATCCCTATGCTTTACTTCCTACACCTTCACAAATGCATACATTGCATGCTTTTTTTTGTACAATTCCTGCCATTTACACAGTAAAAATAGCAAAATAAAGCATGATTATTTCTTCTATCTCCTAACATCCAATAACACTGCCTTAAGAAGCCAAGTGTGCTCTGTACACTTACTATTATACTCATTTGTAAAGCATGTTCAACTAACAGATTCTAAGTAAAATATACAGGAGGAACATAGGGAAAGGAAAGTGCATGTACATACAATGCTCAATTATCAGAAAACACTTACATTGCAAAAACCAAAAAAACCAATGCTTACATTAACAACAGTGCTATAAACACACATATATACTAACTTCTTTCTTTTACAATTACAGTGAAGAGCACTCTCCCGAAAAGCAGCAGCGTCTGAAGTACAAACAATAACATAGAAGAAACCTACTCTTTCCATACAAAAAAGTAAGTGCAATACTACCATAATGAACTGTTACTCAAACACACTCAATTTCTAGTATTTTAGAACAAACAAGTGTATTCACTCTGTACCATTAGATTTAGTATTAGTGCTTCCCCTCACCAGCTGCATACTTTGTATTGTCATCTGAACCCCAGTATAGTAGCACACAAATACAAGAATAGCCTACCCAACTTGATGTAGCTGCCCATTGCACAATAACACACCTCCACATGCATCCTTACCATCATAATCAGACACTCATGCACAAAGCACACATACACTGCACAACAGCCCAACCCACACTTTCATTTTATCTCCAACAGACCCCAAAGAATGCCTACCAAAAAGCAACTCTGTAGAAAGCAATGCAGAAGTAGAGCAAATCAAAATGAAAGTGTCCAAAATAAGCATCGATCTCTAGCAGAATTTGTACAAAAAGTTCAAACAAAACAGCTAATACAGTCATTAAGCGAAACAAAACAAGCTTCCAGTACAGAAACTTTGCTTCCTCTTTAAAAATGTAAAACGAAACAGAAAGTGATTAACAACACTTCAGCTACCACTACTGCTAAAACTGCACCTATAAATCTTGATGTGGTGGCAAGTAACCATACCAAAAAAAATATATTTTACAAGAAATGTTCCACCACAGAGTCCTTCAGAACCTTATATAACAGGAGAGAAATCATGCACAACCCTTAAAACCTACCGTAGAAAATGAATCCTAGAAGCTCTCATAGACAGTGCAATCCTTCTCAAAAGGAAGTTATTTACTTTAGTTTTAAACAGAATGAAACCACTAACAAAACAAACTACTAAACTACAAAAAAAGACATCTCAATAAATGGAATATCAACAAAAAAAGCTTCTTAAACATCTGTGGAGGTGAATGGAGTCACACCGCGAGCACATAACCATATTTTAATGAAGAAACATACAAACAAAAGCAAACAAACCCAATTGCCATACATAGCAGGAGACGAGGGTATAAAAAACTTAATAATACCATTATGAAACAAGAAACGCTGCTCACAAAAATATCCGCAGAAAACTCAGTATCACCTTTCCATTCCACTGAACCAAAACGTCCAGTCTACAAATGGCCATGCGCATCAATCTATAACATTGCCAAATAATCTTTCAAATCTTTACGCCAGTTCCTCAATCAGTTTGCAAAAAGCAAAGACAAATTCAAAATTAACTAATACAAAATATGGATGCCTGTCCAGTGCGCAACTACACAGGACTACAAGGACATTCATTAGCCTGCATTTCAGGACCTATTTGCAAAAGAACCTTCCATCATATCAAAATGATATCAACACATCATTCAACTATAAGAAATCTGGTCCATAAACTCTACTATGCTAAAAGTCCAGCTTTAGCAATAGACAATTTAAATAACAATCTTCTACATGGTACAGCCAAACAACTACTCGAAGAAATAGAGCTATCCAGAGAAAATATTTAGGAAGTGAAAGCCACTTACAAAATGCAATAGCTTTACAACAAACTAGCAACTACTGTACAAATAGCAACCTTCTATTACACACATACAAAAAAGAAATACTACAGTTTAAAAGTACATCCACTGAAGTACCAAACCATGTGTGTGTGTGTTGCCGCAGGACTTTTTATAAAAGTAGCACAAAAACTGTAGACATAGCGTACAAAATAGAAGACTATGAAGATTCCAAATGATTCCAATTAGCTCTCTACCTTATAGCTGAAAACAAATACAAAATTACTGATCACTTAATACTTTGCAAACACTGCACTGCAAAACTTGACAACAACCAAACACCTTCACGTGCTATCACAAATAACTTGGAATTATTCCCTTTACCAAAACCCCTGCAACAACTACTTTTATATGAGAGCATCATAATTCAAATAGTGCACCCATTTCAAGCAATTTCCTACTGCGAAAGGAGGAAGGTACGATGATAGACCCACACAAATAAAGAATCAGAATATCGCTCTTTACGAATGTATTCTGATGACCCCAGATTCAGACAAAATGTGGAATACATATTCCACCTTCTCTTTGAAAGTGAACGAGCAACTATGCTACAGAGTTGCATACACATTAAAATCAGGTACCCATTTTCAAAATATGTCAGCTAAGCAATTACTACAAAAAGCGCAAGAAAAAAATGAGGTTTTACAGTCAAGTAATACAAATCTTTTAGAAAACATGCGTGCACAAAAAAGTACTGGTTCCGACATCACAGAGATGTATGCTGTACGATAAGAAACCTTGGCCCAACCACTTGGTTTGTTACATTAAGTTGTGCAGAATATGCATGGCAAGATTTACACGATTTCCTACTCATAGCAAACAAAAACAAAAACAGATCTAAAAACACTAGGAGAACTCAGCTCTTGAGATCCTGTAAATGTATCAAAATATTTCCATCATCGCTTCATTGGAATGCTACACTTTATTTGTAATAAAACTGTACCTCCCCTCGGAGAAATACAGCACTTCTTTTGGAGAAACGAATACCAAGCCAGAGGATCACCCCACATCCACATGCTTTTATGGCTTAAAGATGCTCCTAAATTTGGTCAGGACAGTGATGCCACTGTTTTGCAGTTTATCCAAAAATATGTCACTTGTGAAATTCCTTCACAAACAACACATAGTGACCTTCATGCACAAGTTTTACAATTTCAAAGACGCAAATGTGGGAAATATTGTCGTCACAAATATAAAAACAAAGGAAAACACTATACCAAATGCCACTTTGGTTTCCCTAGACCCGTTACAACAACAGATCAAGTAAACAACTTCCTGTCTTCAGTTAAACATAGTGTCAAAGGTAAAAACACCTAAGAACAAATATTACATAAAAAGAACAGAAGAATCAAAATATATCAATGATTACAATGCAATCAGGGCCCTCCTATGCAATGCAAACATAGATGTGCAGTTCATTGCAGACAATTCCACTGCAGTTGCACAATATGTCACAGCCTACTTAACCAAAGCAGAAAAAGCAGAGCTCCAAGACCTCTGGTATGACATATCATCTGACAAAACACTGTCACAGAAATTGTACACCTTAAGCATATAAATGCTCTCTCATAGAGAATGTGGCTGCTATGAAGCTGCAGACTGTTTAACCGGTACTGCCTTGTATGAAAATACTGAAAACATAGTATGTCTAAGTCTTGGTTCTGCTAAATGTAGAAAAAGAGTTCTCAAATCATATGATGACATAGACACAGTAGCAAAAATGATCCCAACAGACAAGACATTTTGAAAAACAATTACTAGACACATACTACCCAATCAGGAGTACTACTTTTGAAACCATGTGTCTCTACCACGTAGCCCAAAACTTCACATACAAAAATTATATAAAATCAGAGTGACAAATTGTGAAGGCAGCTTAGTAAAACTTACCAAACAAAGCTTAATAAATCATACCAAATGGCCATTAAAAACTCCTCAACATAAAGAACTGTATTACATGTCTCTGCTATACTTTTTAAATCATAGAGAAAAGAAGAAGAGTTACTAGATACCTATGACTCCTATATAGACACTTTCAAAGTAAATGAAAGTACTATAACAGATGTAAACTTTACACAGTACAAAACAATGTTGCACAATGAACAGCAACACGAAGAAGAACTCCAGGCCCAACTAGATGTGGGCACTGCCGACAGTAGTCAACCTTCTGTAACAGGAATCCAGAACCACTTGGACATCCACTAATAGCAAATGTGGCAGAATTAGCCATGACAGAAGTAGAAAACACCATGTGTCACTATAAACAATCTACAGAAGACTTTGCTGTACTGAAATCACAACTGAACAATGAGCAGCATAGCATTTTCCAAGAAATAACAAGATAAATTGAACAGGGTGTGCAACATGAAAATAAAAACTGTTCCTGCCAAGACTACAAACCTGTACTGCTATATGTCGGTGGTCAAACTGGTTCAGGCAAACATTCTTAATCAAAATCATCAGCAAGTTCCTCCAACAATTGACAAACAATAAACTGTCAGCTGTTGTAACTGCCCTCACAGGTTTAGCTGCCTACAACATAGGTGGCGTCACTTTACATCAATTACTATTCCTTCCAGTAGAACACCTAAATAAATTAGACTATTACAAACTTTCCACAGAAGCTGAAATGGAACTATGCAGAGTTTTCAAACAAAACAAAATGTTACTAATAGATGAGGTGAGCATGGTCTCCAACCTAATGTTGGCTTTGATTCACCTCATATTACAAGAGGTCCTAAAAACAGACTATGAAGAACTCTTTGGAGGAAAACACATTATTGTTTTCTTAGATCTTCTTCAATTAACACGAGTGAAAGCTGGACCTATTTTTAAAACCTTAGGGCACAAACTGTGCCGTAAAACTCTTGGCAGCATAGGAAATGTCAATCTTTGGCAACATTTCCAATACGGAGAATTAACTGAAAACATGCACCAGTCTACAGACCTCACATACGCCAACATTTTAAAAAGTATTAGCGTTGGTGTACTATCTAAAGAAGCACAATCAATATTAAAAACCAGGCACATCCATGCACTCAATGGTCATGACTCATATGCCACAGATGTCATGGAACAATTAGCACACCCAAATGTCAATTGTATGTCCTTGATGCCAACTCTTGCAAGTTGTTCAAAATTTTATGAAATGATGTTGAAAAGAAAATGCAACAAATAATTGAAATTTGCTCCACAGACAAACTGGACGTACATGGTATGGCACTACCAATGTGCCAACAAGCCACAACAAGACTAAATACCTTAGCTGGTTTGGAGAAAATATTAAAATTATCTTTAAACTGTAGAGTATTGCTTAAACGTAACATAGATATGGAGCAAGGACTAGTGAATGGAGCACTTGGTACAGTTGTTGGATATCAAACATACCCACATGACAACAGCATTCCGTTTGTCAATATTCTCTTTGACAAACTATCATAAGTTAAAAAGGTAGGACACTCAACAGCCTGCTTCCTTCTTATCAAAGACATGTATGTACGCAGAGAACAATTGTAACTAACTCTAGCATATGCAGTCACCATTCACAAATCACAAGGCCTTACCCTAGATAAAGCATTGATAAACATTGGTAGCACAGTCTAGAATGCTCAAATTCACTATAACCTCACAAGAAGATGCACAAGAATTTCTAATGTACTTACTACAGGTACTGGAAAACAAAAACATACCTATAAATGAAATCTTCCAGATTTCATAAATGTGGAAACATACATGCACTCTCTGAAGCCATGTGGCACAGGAGCAAGTCCCTAATGAACGCTTGGTGTATGTATCCATACTCAACTGTGAATGCATTCCATTTCAGCAACTTGTACAAAATGCACACCATGACAGATTATGTGCTACCTGCAATTTAGATAATTGCTCCACCTTACAAATACAGATACATATTAAATACGTAATAGTAATGCTTTTACGTTACAGTACAGATGGTACCAAAAACAACTGCAACTGACTGGATTCACACATGGTCAAGAATCACTTGGTAAGAAAACCTTCAAAACAATGGAATAATCTACCATGCAGGAGCCAGAACTAATGCAGGTCACTACACTGCATATATAAAAAAGAAATGTGGATGGTTTGAATGTAATGATACTACCATTACTCTAAAACAAAGATTACCAGCAAATCGTGTTAACACTTATTTAATATTCTTAAAACCAAAATGTAATAGCTAATCTGTGCATAAACATTAACAAAACTTCAATTTCAAAACTATAAACAGTTAGAATATGCCAAAAGGTATCTAACTGCCCCATGATTCTGCAACAAGCAAGCAGATAAATGGATACCACTAAAATGTAACAAGAAATAAACAGTTAGAATACTCCAACGGGTATTTGTATTTGTATTTATTTATTTGTAGTGCGCAACTTGCCTGAGGGCATCTGGGCACATGTTTAAGAAGCAGTTACAAGTTTAAGAAGCAGTTACAAGTTACAACACAAAAGATGAAATATTAAATTTACAATGTACACATATTTACATAAAGTTTAGAACATTGAAAAGCGAGGGAAGGAACGAATCTGAGAATACAGTATAAAGCAGTCTATGTACAAATAGGAATCTAACTGCCCCAAAATTCAGCAACAAGCAAACCAATAAATAAATACCACTAAAATCAAACAAGAAATATTCAGTTAGAATACGCCAACAGGTATCTAACTGCCGCAAAAATCTGCAACAAGCTAACAGATAGAAGATTAGCAAGAAACAAGAAATAAACACTGAAAACAATGAAAGAAATATATTGTACCACATCATAAACAGTTTTATTTTAAATCCAGCATGGATTTATTTCCCACAGACACAATGATTTAATAAACAAACACAGAAACTGAGCAAATTGCACAGTACACTGGTTTGAACTATAGTACTTCTAAAGTACTAAATATGAGGGTCAACAAATACAGAAATGTCTATTATGCAATGCAATAACTCATTATGAACTACCTACACTAACATATGATCTTTTCTTTTATCACAGAGATTGAAAAAAAATGTCTGTTTCAATTACTCATGTCATGAAAAACCTGCATACAACCACAAAAAGTCAAACAGTAAGTATATAATAAATGGACTCAAAAACACTGCTGCATAACACACCCATTCAAGCAAACATCTAACAATAGACCACAATCCAAAATGTTTACTTCCATGGGTATCTTATGCTGCAGTGCTTGTTACCAAACTCTACAATCTTAACTGCATAGCCTAGCCAAAACTTTGCATACAGACTCTATAAATGAAACAATACACAAACATTTGGGTTTTGGATATTTGATGGGTGTTTGATTCTATGAGTGTGTTATGCTATAGTGGTTGTGGCCAGGGCCTAGAGTCTTGGGTGCATGGCTGAAGGCCTACCTTCGGCCATGCACCCAAGACTCTAGGCCCTGGCCACAACCACTGCAGCATAACACACCAATGCTACTAAACATTTTCACTGTGGTATGTGGACTGCTTATAGGGGATATTAATTACAATCAATGCTCTACTAACAACCCAAAACCAACATCATACTAAAGTAAAATAACTAGTAGTGCGCCCAGTGTTTGGTATGTCCGCGGACAGCCGCGATGACCGTGAACACATCAAGAGCTCCTGCCACCTAAACAAATACAGCATTTGACCCATCTCTTACTCTCCCACACCCCCAAGCACTCCTACACACCAACACACTCACCAAAATTGCATTTTTGCTCAGTTCGACGCTGCACTGTCCGTCGATCCAATATGTCGGGCGCATCGAAACAATGTGATGCAACTCACCCCTCATCCCAACCAATCACAGAACACGTCGAGTGTCCGCGGACACGGCGCAAGCCGATTAGCCAATTGGTGTCCTGTCTGTGTTCTTTTAAAAATAACTACTGGACGGATTTCCACCAAATTTACAAAAGCACGCTTACGGGACCAATCCGCCGCTGCTGCCGCAAATTTGGTGAAAATCCATCCAGCGGTTTGAGCTGTAGACGTGAGCAAAGTTTTTTCTCCATTCAGTCTATGGGAAAAAAAGAGATTTTGGGACTCCTGTATAAGTTTGCCCCCCCCTTGACCAAACCTCACCAAACTTTGCAAAAAAATTCAGAGTGGGACATATACTATACATATCACACAGATCGCGGTAGCGGCCGTGTAGTTATGGTTAAGTTGCTAAACCCATAGGAAGACCACCATTTCAGCGGTTTATAACTTTGCTCCCCCTGAGGGAATCCTAACCAAATCTTGGAAAAAAAGTATATGGCCCGCTCTGAAGTTTTTTGCCAAGTTTGGTGAAGTTTCATGCAGGGGTAAAACTTATAGGGGATCCCAAATTTTTTTTTCCCATAGACTGAATGGGTGAATGGCTACAGACCGAACGGCTGGACGCATTTGCACCAAATTTGCAGCCGGAGCCGGGGCTTGGGTCAGAAAGCATGTTTTTGTGTGTTTGGTTGAAATTGGACCAGTACTTTTGTTGGAAATCACTGAAATGTATGTCTGGTGATATCTGGCTCCGCTCCGCTGTCCCATTTCCCTGTTCGCTCCACGGAAACCGAAGTGTCGTTGTTTGCGGTACAGCATGCTGTCAGAGAACTTTGGACACGGCCAGTGGTTGGCTGGAGAGAAGCGTGCTATGCATCAACATTTGTTGGCAAACATCACCATGGTGTATCGGAGGAAAGTGCGGCGGTGGAAGGGTCTGGAAAATATACCGTACGCCATGTGTTGGCAGCCAGAAGGGATAGAAAGGGTGGGGGAGTGAGAAGTGGTTTATGTGACTTATGTAATGAGGTGGATGAAGACAGAGGTGTGCTTGCAGTATTTGTGCGTATTGCGCCAATTCGCGGGTACCTCGACAGGCGAATACCTTGTGTGATGAATGGAGGAAGCTATCGTAAAGGCCCGATAGCTTGTGCAGTGACTTGTTTACAGCAACCTCTTTCTGTGGTGAGTTGCCAACCCTACAGATTTAGGCAGTAGGCTAGTGCTTTTTAAGCAGTGCTACCACCTATAGATTTGGGTGACAGATCATACTGCTTTTTACAGTGACTTATGTGACTCTAAGGCAGGCTGCAGGACAAAGCATTCAACACATTAATTAGTCTGTCTGTACAGTGGCCTGGTAGGTGATTACGTTGATTGGGCTAAGACCAATTCACTGACCTGACAGCTATGTGACTCTCTTAGGTGAACCACCAGTGAAGGCAATTGGCAGAGCGTAACACCATCACACAGCATCTGCCTATCAGACTGAGGGGGGTATCAGTCTCCAGGTCATTCAGTGTTCAAGTTGCACTGCAGGAATACATATGTATTGCTGAGGCTGAAGCTACAGAGCAGTGGCAAATGTTGCCTACCAGCTCTGTGTGATTATCTTCTGTGAAGTTCGGAAATTTCATTTGGTGTTAACTTACCATTTAGAAATATCCATTTTTAACATTTGAACATCATTCCATGTTGTGCTGTTTGATGTGTTGTGAATTTTAGAATTGAATTCTTCAATGGTGCCAACAATGTATGTTTTGTATTTTCCCGTGATGTCATTGTTATTCGAATTATTTTTGAAACTTGAAAACTCCTAAATCTTTTTGGTCACAGAATGTTGGCAAGTATGGCAGTGGTGGCAGGTGAATTTCAGAAGGGGAGAGAATTGCACATGACATAATTTAGGTGGGAGCACGAGTGGCTGTGCTATGTGGGTGGATTGCGGTAATAGGGCACATGGTGGCATGCATGCTTGCATTACGTTTTGGTGGGTGTGTTGAAGGACTAGACTATTGGGTGCATGGCCGAAGGCCGTAGGCCATGCACTCAAGAGTGTAGGGCTTAGGCACACCCACCGCAGCAATGCATGTTTGACTCTGCATCAGGTAGAGCTGGTGCTTGCATAGTGTGGTGTGTGCACATTGGTTAGAGTAGGGCCAATGTTGTGAACATTATGTGGTTAGGTTGGGAGTGACACAATACTTTGTGAATGGAAGTGGGTAAGACCATAGTAGGTGAATGAAAGTGCATAGGGTTGCGGACAGTGTTTTGTTTGTAGATTATGCTAACTGTTGCATGTTTTGCTGCATAGCTCCATTGCAGTGCACAGGTCCGCTAGGAGTGCTGGTGGCAGTGGTGTGTATGTGGATTGTTGTAGTTGGTAACATGGTGATATGCATGGTGGCATTACGTTGTGGTGGGTGTGTTCCAGGCCTAGACCATAGGGTGCATGGCCGAAGGCCGTGGCCCGTATGCCATGCACTCAAGAGCCTAGAGCTTGAGCACACCCAGGGAAGTAATGTATTTTTGACTCTGCATCAGTTAGAGGGTGATGACCTATAAGGAATGGCTGTGGAGCACATTTTAGACTGCATATAGCACCCGAAGTGAGCTGGCATGCGTGTATGTTTGGTTTTGTAGGTTTTTGATGTGTGGTTGGAGATGCTGCAGTGAAAAGTCATGCATTGTGGGCACTGAGTGCAGGGTTTGCATACTGTCAGTATGGAAGAGGGTCTGGTTGAAGTGCAGCTTGTATGTGCTTGGATAGTGTGCTATGTGCAGATTAGTTGGAGTAGGGGCAATGTTGTGAACATTTTGTGGTTAGGTTGGCAGTGACACAATACTTTGTGAATGGCACTGGGTAGGGGTGGAGGAGGCTGTGGTATGTTTGTAGATTCTGCTAACTGTGACAAATTTTCGTGGATGGCTGTGTTATGATGTGGGGGAGTTGGGCAGAAATTCTGCTATGTATATTATGTTTGTGTGTGGACAATGTTAGCTGCCCACATGGTTGCATGCATTGATCCATGGAGTTGTGCTGGGTGTGGGCAAGGGCTAGACTGTTGTGTGCATGGCCAAAGGTGTGCTGGGTGCCGCTCAGGATCTTTGTGGATGCTGAAATCATGGATTCTTTAGCAGAGGTTTCTGGTGGAGGTGCTTTGGAAGCAATCGCGACGTGCATTGAGAGTGTTGAACGGTAAATATGGGTGGTGTACAGAAATGATAGTCTGCAATGCAGATGTTTTGTATGTGATTGGTGCAAGCGTGTGTGAAACTTTCACAGCACCCAAGGATGGAGTGCTGGAAAAATGCCAGTGGAAAGGGTAAAAGAATTGTGTCTGATTTACTGGGGCGTGGCCCTCGCTGTAGCTGGGAAAGTGTACGTGCCACATCCTGCCATTATATACCTTTGATGAGCAGGTCATTGCTCAGGTAATTACCGAGCTGCAGTACATGGACATCGTCTAATTCATATGAATTATTTATATATTTGCACACAGATGTGGAGGTTATACACCCTTACCTTACCTTTTCATCGGTTCAAGTACAGGGATATGTCTTCCTCTTTGTTTTCATTAAAGTTAGATCAGCGTTTTTGCGCGCTATCATGAATTCTCTGTATGAATGCTCTGTCTCTTTAAGAGCAGTGTTTCAACTGTTAGTCACATGACTAAATGTCATAGTCACATGATCGGTCCTCTTCTCGCTGATCGCATGATATCTTGGGTTTCTAAGGACGAGAGCGTGGACGATACGCGTCCAGCAGTAGCACGTCTCCAGACACGCAGGTAAGTTCACGGCTGCCTTCTCTGTGACTTCTCACACTTTGGCCGCCGCCGCATGATTCTTTCTTGAACCGAATCTGACTTTGTTGTTGAAGGATTGGAATTTATGTAGGGTTTTCCTTTCCTGTTTTCTTCCTATATACCGCATTGGGTATGCCTGTGGAATAGTGTCTGTAGAATTGTTGTTACATGAAACTGTGTACTTATGGCAGTTGCCATGTAAACATAATGGGTCCCTATCGCTGCTAATGGCCGGTTTCTAACGTATGGCCAGACTGGGAAACGGATATGCTATCGGCAGTTGCTTGGCGCTATTTATGGGCACTTGGGCTGTTTTAATATCCATAACAACCCATGACGTGTTGAGGCAGATGTTTTTGCCTCTATTGACTGGATTGGATTTTTCCATTCGCTCATCCACGGTTTCCCCTTTTCTTTCCTTTATTTCTATGGTTGCAGCATCACATGCTGTGCAGGTGGGACTCATACCGAGTTCACCAACCTATGAATCTTTTTTCTACCAAGACATTATTTCTCCGGAACAGAGAGGGTTTCTCTCTTCTTCGCTTCCTCCTTTGTGATTTCACCCAGGAAGAGTGATCTTCTTCAATTTTGAAGGTACGGAATTTTTGTTTGTTGAATGTTGAACTGTTAAGGTGAGCTATTCTGTAGGTGAGCAACTATGCCGCTGGGATTGTAGTGAATGCCCTGAATAATTCAGGCCCTCCTCTCCCCATTACCCGCCCTGTCGATTCATTTAACTGTAGATCCGTGGCTAGGGTTTAGGGGCGTTATGTTTTTTCACGTGCCCTGACTTAACTAGGTTGCCACATGATTACTTTTATTGAGCTTTATGTGAAAGGTTTTTGAATTATTGCCAAGAACTACATTACAATTGCTTGTATGGAGTTACTGTGGGGTTGCTAGGCTGGGTCAAGGATTTTTAATTACGTGTTTTTAATTCTATCTTGTGGTTTTTTCTTTCTTCTTTTCCCTTTTCATTATCTTTTTGATTTAATTTAGTTATGAATCAGATTAAGATGGAGCGCATTAACCATTCATACATACAGAGGAAGAACCAGGCTATGAAAGGACACATGGAACATCAAGACGTCCATCTATTGTCTGTTTAAAACTGTTTGCGTTCCTGATAAATTATAACCATTTCTGTCCTGTCCTGAGGAAGACGACTGTCAAGCCTTCTCTCTCTTTTCTGTTAAAGAGATAGACGCCTTAGACAATTTTTACAAGTCGTCGAACCTACCTACCCTTACATACCAGTGCAGCACACGAGATTGATGGTAGCTGCACCAGGTACTGGTCGTTGACTGTTTAGGTCGGAATGGTGACAAGTAGTGCAGTTCCTTTCACCATCATTGTATTTTTAACTTGTCAGATCATTTTAAATACAATTTGGAATTGGGGACAATATTAGAAGATCACAGGGGACATTATTTCCTGTTTTCACACTTAGTGTAAACTGCCTCACCCCTTCTTCTGCCCCTCCCCCCCTTTTTAAAAAATATATTTTGGGTTGGAATTGTTTGATATTATTTTGGAAAATTGGATTTCTCTATTGTGCATTGAGTCTCTAAATTGTATTTGCACTGTGCACTTTATGTCCATCTCGCATTGCAGGAGGATTAGTAGATAACTATGCACTTTAATTGTAGATATTTATCATTGATTGTTTGTTTTTATGCTGTTTTACCATGGATCCAGCATTATGTTTATGTAATTTGATATGGAAATAATAAAGATTGATTGATTTTATACTATCCTTGACCTGGCCTATGCCCTCATTGAGCTCCTACATTGAGAGCAATTTACCCCACTTGATCTTTCTAGTGGTATGGTATCCGTGACCCCACTTCCCTTTTTTTTGCTACTTATTATACTTATTATGAGCATGGTGGGCATGGAAATGGAACTGTGGGAATTAGGCAATCAGGTGTTTAGGGTGTGGTTGACAGGAAGGGGCGGTAGCATTTTTTCCCAATACTGTGTCATGAGGTTGGTAGAGATGGAGAGACGCACAGTGTTTATTGTCAGTGATACCTTTGTGCGCCATCTGCACAAGGGTTGTGTGCAAAGAGGTGTTGCTGGTAATTTCGGGTTGGAAGGAGTGGACGCTCTCTGGGGCTGTCAGTAAGAATGCAGTTTCAGTGGGATGGTTCACTTTTGCAGATATGTGGCCTCCGTCACGAACGTTGATTTGGTCGTGGTTCACTATGGAAGTCTACATTTGGGTTGCATGTCATGTGGCTGTTTAATCCGTCTCCTCAAGAGGTTGCTGAATGCTGTGATGCAGATTTTTCTTACTGCCAAGTTCATTTTCTCATGCATAACACCACAAGGAGTATGGGACCATGCCGGTGTAATTTATCCCGAGCCAAAGGTCAGAAGGTGTGTTGTAAACAGAAGCATGTGCAACTGTATGCACACTGTTGGGATGTTCTACACCCTGTATGAGATCATGAGGTCACAAAATATCCAGTGGTTTCATAGAAATGGCATTTATTTGAGCGCCATTGGCAATGCCGTTTTCTTTTACATTGTTCAAGAAGAGTTCAGCATAATTTGGTAAAAATGTCAGTAGAGATAACAGAAATGCTTGTGAAGAGCGAAAACCAAAAAGTTGCTCCCAACCAAAATAAACTGAACAAAACAACTTTTCACAGCCACGATGGAAGACCCAATCCCCTACCCTGCTTGAAATTGCTTTCCCGCCCCCCTCGCCGCCACCCCTCACTATCAAGAAAAGGTAGCATCTTCTGCGGTACTGTCTGGATTACACGTGCCACTTCCTGAGTGGATGGAGAAATATCCACTGGTTTCAGAGAAATGGCATGTATTTGAGCGCCATTGGCAATGCCGTTTTCTTTTACACTGTGCAAGAAGCATTGAGCAGAATGTGAGGAGAGGCAAACAGAAATGCTTATAAAGAGAGAAAAAAAAAAGTTGCTCCCCTTCCTCCCTCCCGCCACTCACTATCATGAAAAGATAGCAGCTTCCGCGGTACTGTCAGGATTACACATGCCACATCCTGAGTGGGCATGTGGATGTATGTGGATGGAGAAATCATGCATACTTTTAATCAACTTTGTAGTGGACGTGCTTTGGAATGGCACGACACTTGCAGTGTGAATGTGTAATAGTACATTTGAAGTGTTGTGCAGGAGTGACAATGTAGGATGATGGCGGCTTGGATTCGATTGGTGGATGCATGTCACTATTGAATAGTAGCCAATGAGGTAGTGGTGGGACAACAGTATTGGAAAGGGAAGAAGGACTACTGCTGCTTTGCTGAGGCACAGCCATCGCGGTATTTGGGAAAGCGCATATGCCACATTCGGCTCTTCTCACCAAACTGTCCAATGGAAATGGGACTGTGGGATTTGTCCATCCATGTGCTTGGGGATGCATCAAAGGAAAGGGTGGCACATTTTTTCCATTACTCTGTGCAGTGGCTGTGTCGATGTGCACAATTTCGGCAGTCTCATTGCAGAATATCGATGAGTGGCCACTTTCGCAACTGTGTATGCTGTGGTCGTGCTTTATGGAGGGTTACATTTGGGTTCCATGGCTTGTTCCTGTGTGTACCATGATGAAAGCAGTGAAGCATATTTTTCCCACTGGCATATTTTTCCCACTGCCCAGGTGTTTTTCTCATGTATCCCAACACAAATAGTATGGGACTATTCCAATGATTGTTGTCGCCAGCCAGAGGTCGGAAGGGGTCTAATCAAAAGAAGCATGTGTGACTTCTTGAGGGCTGCTGGGATGTTCTCCTGTGAGAACGACAAGATTGGTTCTCCATATATATACCTTTTCAAAGCTAGTGGAATTTCTTTGTCGACCAGTGGCAATGATATTTTGTTTTCCAATATACAGGCTGCACTGAAGACCCTACTGTATGCATGTGAGCTCAAGTACAAAACACAAAACTACTTATAAAAACTACAAAAAAAGGTGTTTCCAAGGAAGCAACTTTAAAACAAATAACAAGAAAAGGCTCTTTTCAGAGCTGCCACTTCTGACGAGGTCCCCTACCCTGGGTGAAATGTATTCCCCCACTCCCACGCTTGCACAGCTCGAAAAGTCCACGGAAATCGCGAGAGTTGCAGGGTTGCATGTGTGACATACGTGTCTCTTTTTTGTGTGACACAGGATTGGTCAATAAGGTTTCTGGGTGTGAATCGCACAGTGTATTTGTCGAGCAAAATGCAGAGTGTGCACTTATGGCTGTGTGTTGCACGAGCCACAGCATATGCTTTGTGTGAGAGATATGTTAGTGAACAAAAAAAAGAGGTAGCATTACATATGATGTCCTCAGTGATGTCATCATTGACATTTGTGATGTCATCTTTGATGTCATGGGTGGTAGTCCTTGCAGTGCACAGTGGTGGCGTGAGTTATGGTTGCTTAGCTTACCATAACTGGTCGAATTTCTGGGGGTTTTCGGATTCACTTGTAACCATAATATAGATAAATTGTTATTAGTCCAAAGTAAAGATAATGTCCTTTTAACCAAGTTTTTGCACTGAATTTGATAGGTTTTTATTACAGCAACTGAACAATAACGTTCCTGTAACAACGTTTTTTACTGAATTTTATAGGTTTTTACTAGCATAACTTAACCATAACGTCCCTTTTACAAAGTTTTTTCACAAAAAAAAAATAAAATATATATATATATATATATATATATATATATTACACGGCCACAGTTGTGGCCGTGTAGTTATGGTTAAGTTGCTGTTTCCATAGGAAGAGCACTTTTTGGGCGGCGTATAACTCCGCTCCCCCTGGACGAATCCTCACCAAACTTTGCACAAAAAGTATATGGGCCACTCTGAATTTTCTTGCAAAGTTTGCTGAGGTTTGGTCCAGGGGGGAAAAGTTATAGGGGGGTCCCAAAACATCTTTTTTTTCCCATAGACATAATGGGAAAAAACTTTGCGCACGCCTACAGCCTAAACTGCTGGACACATTTTCACCAAATTTGCAGCAGGAGTGGCATGCTTTTGTTAATTTGGTGTAAATCCGCACAGTAGTTTTTTTTTAAATGACCAAAACATAAAGCAAATAAATTTGTGATATCTATGTCCGCTCCGCATACACACTTGCTCCGGGGACACACTTCCCTGTTCGCTCTGTGGACAAGATATCGATTGGCTAAGGGGATGCCGTCATGACCATGGACATGCAACGTCTGTGCCGATTGGCTGCAGTGAGACGTGTTCTACTTCGGATTGTTTGGATGTGCCCGACATCTTGGATCCGCCGACAGCGCAGCAGCCACCAGCAGGCAACATGCTATTTCGAAAACTATTTTGTTGTGTCAGAGTGCTTGGGGAGGTTCAGACAGTAAGAGATGGGTGAAAAACTGTATTTGTCTAGGCGGTAGGTGTTAGTGATGAATTCCCTATGCCCGCCTTGTTTGGGATGTTTATAAGTACAGAAAATGAGGGGTCTCATAAGGGTAGTATTTCAGTCCGTGCTGTGCGCAGGAAACTTTAAACGGTTCTAAGGACACGCGTGGTGTTAGCGAACATTGAAATTGAGTTCATGCTCTAATTAAATTATTTATTCCCTATGAGTGTGCTATTCATTTGTACGCCACCATGGGTGTGACATGCTGCGGTGGTTATGGCCAGGGCATACAGCCATGGGTGTGACATGCTATGGTGGTTGTGGCCAGGGCGTAGAGTCTTGGATGCATGGCCATAGGCTGTAGGCCGAAGGCCATACTTCCAAGACTGTACGCCCTGGCCACTACCACCGCCGCATGTCACAGCAATGGATACACCTGTAGTATTGCTTATCGATCAGATAGTTGTGGGGAGTGTGTGTTGCACGAGCCACAGCATATGCTTTGTGTGAGAGATATGTTAGTGAACAAAAAAAAGAGGTAGCATTACATATGATGTCCTCAGTGATGTCATCATTGACATTTGTGATGTCATCTTTGATGTCATGGGTGGTAGTCCTTGCACTGGAGGTATAAGCCACTGCACACACATACATTGTAATATCTGGGGACATACAGCTAGGAGTGTAGTCTCTGGCCACAACCACTGATTCCACACTTATAGATACACCCGTACTACCGCACATCACTCAGGTGGTTGTGGGGAGGGCCTGCAGTCTTGGGTGCATGCTGGTTGTGGGCAGGTTTCCTGCCACCGAATTCATACGGTAAAGTGGAAGTTGGTGCTCAATGTATGGAGAGCAATGCCTGCATCTGTGTTGTAATGTTTTCAGATTAATATTGAAGTCGGACTGGCGTTCTATGTTTTGAAATCTGAGGCGGCCACTTGGAGTCTTTGATGGGGATTTTCATTCGTTGTTGCAAAGTGAGAATGTATGTGCCTTCTGAGTGAAGGTTGGTTCATTTACTTTTTTGGTCGCAAGCTCAGCAGGCCCACGCATTCAAGTGAATTCATAAGGGGCTATAGTTTTTTGACCTTGAGCGAAAGTGAAACTTTAAAAGCTACGCAAGGAATGAAAGTTTGAAAAAAATATATACTTTTTGATAAGGTTATAGTTTTAAAACGCTTGTAAGGAACATGAAATATCAGTTCACGAATATTCTTTGATGCGAACAGTTTGCTGTGTTACTTTGCCAAAAATAATGGAGGCTGTGAAGATGATGTAAGTTTAATGGTGACGACTGTACACTAATTGTGACAATGTAACTGAAGTATTATATTTTTGCGGAGTTGTAATTTTCCTCCAATACCAGAGAGTGTACATTGTTCGCGTTTGCAAGCTAAGACTAGAGTCACCGTTGGTGAATGTTATTTCTTTTTCTTTGAAAAGTTCTTTTGGTCTTGTTACAGTTTGCACGTTCTTTTGGTCTTGTGTAACATTACGACATGTAATTTCTTTCTTGCTTGTCCATTCATGCTGCACTTATAACCGAATTACCATGTTACTGTGTAGTTGTCCTTTTTTTAACCCTTACGGCGAGTGCTGTTTATCTGCCTTTGTAGGGTGTCATTATAGGTTCCCATGGTGAACTATAATACTTCTTTAAAATGTCATGTTTGGCCACTTACATTTGTGTAGTATTTTCCACAATCTTTGTGTCTGTTTTTGAAATTTTTCCTAAAGGTTGGGTATTGACACACATTTTCTCTCACGTTTTCCGCCTAGCCATATTTTGCCCTACTGTGAGTGCCACTGTTTCCAGATGCCGAGTGGTGGCTTCTTTCCATGCCTGATGTAACTGCTGGTGACCGGGTGCCTGTCCATTATAATGTTATGGGATGACAGGTCAGTGCCGCTCTGTCCCTATGCTGAACTAGGGACAAGGAGCGATTTATTATCATTTATAGTGGTGTAAAGCAACGGTGATGTACCGTGTTGGAAATAGCTGTGCAAACAAATGGAGTGCATCAACAGAAACGCATACTTTGCGTATACAAAATTAACTGCATGTGTCTCTCCATGAACATTTTCACTGTTGGCCCCTGGAGTCATTGCTACAAATTATTTGCAAATGCAATTAGTCTGTTCATCTCTGACAGTTGTTTGTTAAATAAAAGTACTATCCAAAATCTAAAATGTAACTGTTTTCTTTTAAAATCACGTGTATCATTTTGAAATGTAATGTACCACGTTATACATCGCTGTATGTTTATTTACAGGTTCTGCGTCACGGTACATACTGTTGCTTTTTCCTTGCTGTCATGGAAAGCGAAGAGGGCCTATGTATGGAAACACCGCCTTTCCTTTCGATGGCGGCCATCTTGAAAAAGGATTTGGTTTAACCAGAAATCCCATTTTTCCATAGCACACGCTAATGGTTTGCACATCTATACTATTATTGTCAAATCTTATTGCGTCTATGTCCTGTACTGTAAAAGGTGGTTCTTAACGCAACATTTACTTTGTTAACGGATGGCTTTCTTTTTTGGTAGGACAGCTAATAAGGTCATTTGCGAACGGAAATTAGGAAAGACGTATCAAACAGTGATATGGGGGAGTGGGTAGCCGGTGCAAAAATATTGTGCGTTTGTTATTTCTAAGGTTGGGGCAGTGTTTGTCATGCTCCTTCATTACAGTAGTGCTGTTGTTTCTTGGGGAGGATGGATGGCCTTAGCTGATGACATTTTCATATAACTAAAACTTTTGCTGAAAGTATGCAATGTGCACTACATTGTTAATGGATAACGACCAATACGTGTTGGCGCTGTGCAAGGCACATGTTGCAGGTGGACATTCCTATATCAATATGAAATCTGTTTCCAGCTTGTCCACGACACAAACATCTTACTGTTAACTGTTTACGGATTCTCGGACATGTTACCGTGCTGTACACCAGCATATTGTCAAGTGGTATTCTCTGCAAGGTGTTTAAATAAGTCAGCAATTGCTTTACATTATGGTTACGTGCCACTACTGTAAACTGATGGTTAAGTTGCTCTGCTGAAAACCTGTGAAATTCAGTAAAAAAAAAACGTTATTAATGGGACGTTATGGTTACGTTGCCCTACCAAAAACCTGTGCACTTCACTAAAAAAACTTTTCAAACGTGCCATTACGGTTCAAAGTAAAACTGAAAAACCCCTGAAATTCGCCAGTTATGGTAGGCTAAGCTACCATAACTGCCCGCACCACTGTCCTCTGCTAACACCCAGGGCATGAAAGATGGCATCACAAATGTCATTAATAACATCACTGATGACATCACATGTTATGGTAAGCTAAGCAACCATAACTCGCGCCACCACCATGCACTGCTAAGACTAACACCCAGGAAATCAAAGATGACATCACAAATGTCATTGATGACATCACTGATGACATCACATGTCTAGCTCTTTTTTTGTTCACTGACATATCTAAGCCAGTTGGCTTTCTTCACTGTTAGTCAGGAATTAAAAAAGTGAAAAGTACATGTCATTGTCAAGTAAGGTTTAATACACTTATTTTGTTCATTTAAAAACAGTTTGTATCTTCCTATTTCACAGGTGGTAGAGGCTGGTGGCCTACCGTTCCTTTACATGGTGGCTTCATGGGAGAATTCATGGGAGTTAAGACAAGTTTTTTTTACTGAATACATATGTATAGATTTTTGTTTTATTTTGCACCTGCCACCCTGGCCCATACTCCATATGACTCTGCTGATGCTGCCTGCTGTACCAAAGGCACCCCGGCTCACATAGCAAGCAACATGATCCAGGGACAGGAGCAGGGAGGTTTTCCTGGTTTCTGAACATGCACAGTGGGGCCAGAGTGTCTGCATCACACTCCCTATGAGACTAAAAATGAGCAGAGAGGTGCAAGAGTGCCCACTGCTCACTTTCGGCACTGCAGTACCCAAGCCTGCATCCCCATTGGGACATGGAACGCAGGGGAAGGAAAACCAACACAGGCCTTGCAAGACCCATTGGGCATGTGTGCTGGGGTACTGAAAAGGGTCAAAGGGTCAAAGGGAAACCAGATTGCCCTTTGACAGTTAAAGCAGTTGAATCTGGGGAGGGAGCACTCAGATTTTCAGTGGGATGGGTTGACTCGTCCTAATGATCGGTAGATTAACACCCTGTCACCCATTAGGATTGAGTGGTATAGAAAAACTTCAGGTCCATTTATTACATGGGAAATAATAGGAACAATAATAGATTGTTCATGGAGATGCAGGAATCATGTTAGGTGGAGGGGGCACACCAAGAGGAAAATTTAAAAAAAAAATGAGAAAGGGAATTTTCTTGCATAATTGTCTCCATTACGAGTATGGCTTTGTGGTAAACATTGGCAGTAAAGTGGCAGTAATTGTAACTGCCACTTTGCTGCCACCTTACCACATCACTATACTACATCCTTTGGTGGTAAAGTGGAGTTAACACCTAGGCTGTGGGTAAAAAATACACTTCACCACAATAATTAAAAAAAACAAACAATGAAAAATGGGTGTTTATACCGCTGCACAACCACACATGATCCCATGGTAAGTACATAGGATGGACTGGCACTAACAGTAACCGAGTTTGGTGTAATTCATCAGATTTAGCTCTGAATTACCACCAAACTAGTAATTAGGGCCAGTGTGCAGACTTAACATCAAGAAGTTACTTACAATGAATGAAGCAAAACCTGTGCACCACAGCAAGGTAGTATACACTAAACAGAGCTGTCATGTCCCCCCACACCCACTTCTCTTCTCCACTCTGTCAGACACTTATGCCAGTAGAAATGCCTCTGGCCTAGTATGCTAGTTATTGTTGTTTGATTATTCAGAATCTTCAAGGCCTGAGAATGACGACGATATCCCCTTATTTCCTCCCCGCCTTGAATTGCTTTAAAGCACTTCACTTGTGTATAAGTGCTTTACAAATCACAATTACAAATACAATTACAATTCATATGATTTGTAAAAATACAGAAGAATACAGATCACCGAGAAACATTACCACTTAAATTAACCAAAGTGAATGGCATATCTTAGCCGAACAAAATCATACTGGAAAGCCACTGCAATGCGCTCTAGTTACAAACATCTAGTCTTTTAAAAGCATAAGATTGGGACAGAAATAGCCTGTCCAAGCGACATTTAATTACGTACATTTATTTACCTGAACGTTTGCAAAATCCAATGCAACTCGAAGGCATTTCAGGGTTAAATAATTGGATAAAACAAAAAAGCAAAAGGATTATTACATAGCTAAGTAAATACAAAAGTCACGATTCATTCAACAAGTAAAAAACGACATCCAAAATAATTATAAAATGCACAACATAGAGGAAAAGAGAAACACAAAGGGCTCATATTCAGGCCCAGGATTTAGACAAAAGAATGAATTATCTAAAAAAGAGTTGCACCGTCATGTCATAAGACCTTTGCAAACAAATACAATGTGTGTTTATAGGTGTAAACTCACTGGAAGAGTATTCAAAGAAGACAAAGGTAAACCAGTAAAATATTGCTGCTTTCTAATCTCAGAACACTGCTGCCCCAGGTCTCAAGAACAACCAGACCCAACTAGCTTGTGTATGGTATGGTATGGTATGGTATTGTATTGTATTGTATTGTTTATTTATATAGTGCCTATACTCAGGCAAGGGTTTCAAAGCGCTCAAGGAGGATGGGACATGGGGAAAAAACAAGCAGTCACTCAGAGACCTTGAAATTCGGAGATGATAATAATCTGCACAGGCAGAGTGCGTAAAAAGTACATTTAACAGTATGGGGTACCGCAAATACACATGATGGCGATTCTGCAGTTTTAGACAGTGCAATTAAGGGGTGAAGACAGGGGAGACAGACAGACTATATTCACGTAAAGTGTGTACAGATTGAACAATTGCACAGAGGGTCACGGGGAGGGGTAGGATCAAGTGCACCCGGTCGGTAGAGACTGGGGTGAGTGCAGATAGAACCACTCTCTAAGGTGAATATCTCAAGTGCATTGAGTGGGGTAGGGTGTAGGGCCCTGGCGCAAGTGCTATGGAGGACTGGCAGGGGGTACCGGGGACCAGTGAGTCTCTGAGGTACACCTAGCAACCAGTCAGCATGTTGTAAGGAGAAGGAGGGAGAGAGGGAAAAAAGCTGAGAGCTATGTTAGTAGGGTAAAGGAAGAGAAGAGGAAAGTCTTGAGGAGTTTCTGGAATTTAAGGAGATCTGCCTCAAGATGAGGAGTAGTAGGGAGGCTATTCTAGAAGGAGGTACCTGCTGAGGATAAGGATCTCCCTTCAAATCTCTGCTTGGAAAACCAGCTTACCCACAGAAGGTTGGAGGTCGATGTAAGGAGGGCTCATGATAGACAGTATTTAGGTAGACAGTGTTGCAGGTAGGTAGGTCCCAGGGCCCAGAAAGCCTTGTGAAATATGTAAAGGGTCTTGAATTTGATCCTTGCCGCCACGGGAAGCCAGTGAAGGGATTTCAGTGCCAGAGAGATGCGGTCCCTGGGCTTGAGGCCAAGGATAAGTTTTGCGGTTTTGTTCTGGATGAGTTGCAGAGGGTGTAGGGCAGAAGAAGGGAGGGTCAGGAAGAGTCTCTTGCAATAGTTCAGCCGGAGAGAACCAGGGCTCTGGAGACAGTGAGGAAAGGTAGAGTACCTCTGAGGAGGTGATGGTGATAGTTAGACTTAGAGATGTCTGTAATTTGAGAGGAGAAGGAGAGAGTGGAGTTGAAGATGACCCCAAGGTTTCTTGCTTCGCTGGTGGGTGTGGGCACAGGGCCAAGGGTGGCCAGCCATAGCAAAAGTGGGAAAGCAGGAGCATGTGTCCCAATGCGGATAATCCCAGTCTTAGTGGTGTTGAGGCAGAGGTTGTTTGCAGCACACCAAGACTGAAAAGTGGACAGGAAGTCAGATATGAGCGAGGAGGAAGCGGCTGAGGGTAGGCTGAAAGATAGTTGAGTGTCATCCACATGGCACTAGAAGTTAGAGGTGAAAGTGGCGATTAGACGTGCCAGGGCAGCCATATAGACGTTGAAGAGCCAGGGGGATAGGTTAGATCCCTGGGGAACACCACAGGTTGAGAGAGTGATAGTCGAGTGAAAGGCTCTGAGTTCCACCTAGGAACGGCATTCAGAAAGGAAGGAGGTTCACCATGCCAGAGCCTGACCTGTGATTCCCAGGGTGTCACAGAGACGTGCAATCAGGATGTCATGGTTAACCATGACAAAGACAGAGGAGAGGTCAAGGAGAATGAGGATAGGGGGGTATTAGTGTCAAGATTTGAGAACAGGTCTTCGCAGGTGTTCAGCAGAGCAGTTTCCGTACCTCTGGATGCTCTAAAGCAAGATTGATGGTCATGGAAGGAACCAATAGATTCAGTGTGGAGGGTCCACTGAAAGATAGCCAGTTTCGCCAGGTGTTTGCCCAGGAAGGGAGTGATGGAGATAGGAGGTAGTTTGCCGGAATCGAGGGGTCGGCAGAGGGTGTGAAACATAAATCGGAATGCTGGTGTATATGTCTTTTGTTGGTACTGCATGTGATCTTAAATACCAGTTTATGATATAGCAGCAGCCAAAGTAGACGGAGACGTGCGATCAGGATGCTGTGGTTAACCATGTCAAAGTCAGAGGAGAAGTCAAGGAGAATGAGTATACAGGGGGTGTTAGTCTCAAGATTTGAGCACAGGTCTTCACGGGGTATTCAGCAGAGCAGTTTCCGTGCCTCCACATGCTCTAAAGCCAGATTGATGGTCGTGGAAGGAAGCAATAGATTCAGTGTGTATAGCAGCAGCCAAAGTAGGCAGAGTCTGGAGAATGGGGCTGTTTCAGTCATATATTTTGGTTTTACCCACAAGCCAAGCTGCATTATGGAGTACCGATTTCAAAGAAAGAAAGGAAGACCTGGGGATACCAGAGTATAAGGTAATAATGTTCCCATATATATGGTCGCCATACATAATGTCGCTGGGAAAAGGTTGTGGAGACATTATATATGGTGACCATATATAGGGGATCAAGGGGGACGTGGCTTGATGGGATGTCCCCTGCTTCCCTTGAAAACATTGAGAAAAAGGGATTTGATGGTTTCAGGGTTGTCCCCCGCATGTTAAATGTAATAATGTCCCCGCAAGAAATGCAATTTTTTGGCAACATTTTTGGCAGGGGACATTTTGATCAGTGACATTATTACATGGAACTGATGCCAGCTAGCACAGCACTGCCCAAATCCAGGTGGTAAATCACCATGGCCATGACAACTGTATACATGCCCACCTCTAGAACTAGATGGCAGAGCAAATCCAGTGTCTTTGCATTCACTACCATAAACAAACCCATATATCTGAACAACACTTGTACTCACATTTGAATAGGCACTCTACAGGAGATGCACGAGACAAGTAGGCATTCTGTCTTCAAACTCTGCCATGCTTTCCAGACTTCAATTGCATCAAAGCAAAAACCTAAGGTGTTGCTTGGAGGGGACAATGGCTCAAGCGGAGCGGGAACAAAACTGAGGTGACAGTGATTGCCCCCGCCCCTCCGCAGCTTCACTTTGGACCCCATTATTTTGTCCTTCGATGATCGGCCCCTTTCCATCCCCAGTCCCTGTTGTTAAAGATCTGGGGTCAAGCTGCCTTCATCTTTTTCACGTGCAGCCCAGACTAGTGCAGTTTGCCAGTCCGGTCATTTCCAACTTAAAATACTATGGAAAATCCTTAATTTTCTTCCATTCCATCTGCATGCTCCCATTGTTGCCTCATTGGTCCTCATTGTAATTGACTATTGCAACATACTATAGTTAGCCAGGCCAGGTTACACCCATGCTTCTGGGTTTCAATACTTCAAATGTTTAGTAGCAAGTCTTGCCGTGCTGGGCTGATGTTCTGGAGGACTTTACACTTATTACAGTTTTCTGAAAAGCGCAGGGTGTGGGGTTCTTTTTAGCTGTGCTTTGCCAGATGGTGGCTGCTTCAAGTTCCTCCTAAGTGCCAGAAGTTCTCAGAAGGTAAGAATGCGTGATGCCAAATCTAGCACAACTCCTGTCCTTTTGGCAGAGCAACAAGGTACAGCATTGCCCCCCTGTTTTTCAATTTGTACAAGGAGCTTTAGCCTGCCTTGCTTGATAAGTTGGGACGCTCAATTCACCAGTATGCGAAAGACAACCCAACTGTTTTCACAGATCATCAATTCTCAGATTCTCAGATGTATACTGCAGGCACATTCCTGTCTCCATCAAAGTTGCCTGTCGCCAAATCATGTCACCTTCACCTTCCTGTTCACTGCGGAGATAGGAGTCACTCTATTCCAAACTCCTCTATCTACACAGTCAATGTGTTTGAGAGCATCCACAAGCAGTCATATTTAAGTAACAGGCTTCTCGGACTCGTTGGTACAATGAATGGGGCAGCAGGCATGCAGTTGGGAAATTACATGCCAATGCACAAAATGATACAATGCGGCTCTGCAAAAGCATGATATGACTGCAATATACAGATGGCGTGGGCTCCATGAGCCAACCCCTGGACTCAATAATGCCTAATTTTCATGATTTATATGAAACCAGGAATACCAAATGCCCAAGCAAGCAGAGCCATCAATTAATGGCAGATCGGTTTCATTAAACACCACTCCATCGGACTCAAACTCCATTGAGATAATAAAGTACACATGCTGTGTGTGCCAGCGACTTTCGCAAAGGAATGTACGTGCTGCAATGCTGTACCAGCCACATACTGTAGCTCCCAGACACGAGTGGACGGCACACCTGCAAAGGACCCTTTATGCATGGTGCACACCACCTCTGAACATGATGACGGATGCACACTCATCTATGCCAACGGCTGTGCACCTGTCTCCACAGTATCAAGCCACACAGTAAGGCCAGCTCGAGTACAGGCATGGCACAACTTATAGATATAATATGACTGTATAATGCTATAGCACAGCCTGGCCCAGGAGCAATGGAGTGCTGAACAGGTCCTAGAGCAAAACAATTGATCATTGACCTCGCTGTCTAGGTCCAGGATCCTGGTGATATCAGGCTCAGAATGCTCTGTGATTGGCTCTCGGCAGCCATGCTCAGGGAGCTATAATGCATGCAGTCTGGCATCTTGCTGCCCCCAGCTCTGGCTTGGAGTAAGAGCGCCTTTGTAGTATTTTAGAGAGACGCCCACACTAATCATGGGTGATCCTAAGAGGCTGAGGTCGTGAAGTGTCATTTTATGCAGTGCCAGGGAGAGCGTTAGGTTTCACTTGTTAGCCAGGTGTCTGAACGTCCCCTTGAGCCCCCCTTGCTCCCCGGTAGGTACAGGTCATGGAGGGCGAGGGTGCATGGTGAGGTAACTGATGAGTGGGACGCGGCAAAGCTGTGTTGTCCACAGGCATTGGCCTTTATGGTGTAACTGAGAACAGGCCCCCTATTGAAGGATCTCACACACTCATGTGTACACTTTAGTGACTGACAAGAGGATTGTAGTGCATAGTTAGAGTACACTATTCTCTGTGTCATAATAGCCAGAAAGAGACTCCCAGAGCATAATTCTACATTAGTAGCCACCACAGAAGCCCGACTGATCCATAATGCTAATGTAGTCATGCATTGCTAAGTAGGAACACACAATGCTATGCAGTAGTATAACGTGCTTGGTTTGTGTCTGCAAAGTAGGGTTGTTGGCAACTTGCGGGTTAAGTGCATTCCTTAAGCTAGGGCAAGTCTGCACTTTACAAATTCCAGCACGAAAAAGCCCTTCATCCATCCGAGATCATACATTGAGTAGCATTAAACTGGGTAAACATACCAGCAAGTATTACTTTGCATAGGAGCAGGTGGCATCTGGCACAACGTACTATAAAAAAACCCTGCTTCGCCTAATAGCAGGTTTAAAAACCTTTCTATAAAATAAATGTATCAACGTGTCCTTCCGGTACAGTCACCTTCCATTGGCAGTAAGGTTAGTGCCTCTGATTAAGTGAGCTTTAACTAATCACAAGTGAACATTTGAAACCATTTCAAAAAGCGCAGGTGCACAAAGGATGCCGCTGAAAGAAGAAGAGACAGCTTAGAGCCAGTCCGTAAAAGCTTTGCTAGCACTCACCGTTTTACGTGGATGAGGCGCGTTCTCTGGGGAGATGCTCTGGAGGCGATCCAAGCAGGTGACTTCCGATGCTGCGAACACCTGCACAGCATCCGGGCCCGCAGCAGACGGCCAGGCATCGAGCAGAGAAGCCGCTGGTGCTGCTTATCCTGCTCTGAGAACCTTTCATGGATAATCGTGATTAAAAAGCGGATCCCAAATATATCACTCTTTCACACTCAGATGCTTAGAAGGATGTTTTTTTTCACATAAGAAGTCATTTGGCTGAACAATATATGTTTTTAACACAGTATGATCGGATCCCCAAGAAATTGTATATCACACATCCTTTTAAGATGCGTTTTTTTATGAGCAGCTGTCTGTATGCTCCAAACTATGGAGCTTCTTATACCAACTGCACCGTTGAGACTGATTTCCATGAGCAGGACTTCCTGTTCTGTAGATTTTACATCTTGCATAGTGATTTGAAGTATCTGACCAGGTCCTATTCACAATGTTGTTTTGTGTCCAATACAAGCAGCATGATAACATGAGTACATTTGATGTTACAGTTCTTTTTTATTAGGTTGCACCTCTTTTATTTTCTTTTTCTTTTAGTAGAAATACAACTTTTACAAAAATTCGACAGTTAAAACTAAAGTTCTTCACATTATAATTTGCATACTATGTTATGCAAATCTTTAAATGGGACACAATTGAGCCACACAATCATACACAGAAAATGCCATTTAAAATGAATGTAATCGAATTGTCATCATAACAAAACATTTATCATCTAAATTTTTAAAAAATCAAGTTTTCTTAGATATCTAACCAGATCCAAATTCAATGATAACTTCTGTGCATCAAGTATTTGAGCACTGTTCTCTAGCATTAATCCAGTCATATACCCACCATTTAGATTTTGATTTTACTTGATTAGTAATCAGCAAATCTAAATTTATATCTGCTAGTTGCATAAGTTCTGCACAGGATTTTTCCCCAGATAGAAAGGGGTTTACTTTTCTCCATTGCAATTTCCACCGATGAAAGCAGGGAGGTTTGATACCTCTCTTTGGTTTTAATTTAGCATACAAAGTCAAGGCATTCCAATTTACCATGGCACCCAATGATAACAACCCCAGTACATATCTCACTAATGCGATCGAAAATGATTTAGGTATAGGAAGTAGAGCTTTCCAAAAGTAACCTTCGAGTACGGGTCCGGCTGGTTGTATCAGAGGTGGCTTTGTGTAGGCCCCATTGGTTAATACCGGGACCACTTTACCTTTATAATAATTGATGATCGGTAGGTAGGAGCATTTACCCTATTTAGCATGCAGTAATTTGGCTTGTGATGATAAGGCCTGAGCCTTATGCTTAAGGTCTTTATGATAGGGGGCTTTGTTCTTAGAATCACTTATTAGCTGCCCCAAATGTTTGTACTCATGAGTGAGTTTTAGACTCACACCATTCACCATCCAGTTAAATGCTCGTTTCAGCTTCTTGGTCTTACAGTGCCGTTTCATAATATTAGATTTGGACACATTTACTGCTAACTCATGACTGTCAGCATAATTCGATAGATTTTGTAGTTGTCTTTGAAGGCCAATTGGTGTGCAGTCAATAATAACCCAATCGGTTAAATCTGCATTTTTACAGTTGTCAAGTTAAATGTTAAATGTTAAAGGTATTTGTTTTTTTTAAAATTTATTTTATTGGTTTTTTTCAAACCTTTAAAAGGACAACATATATACATACAACATAAAAACATACAATCATCAGTTATGAACTTTCGGACAGAGTCCTCATACACTATTGTCCAGCATGTCTTGCAGTTCCTGGTTTTACAGACATATTCACTCTTTTTGAATTCTCATCAGGCAATTTTCAATTGACTTCAAGAGACATGTTAGCGGGAGTATCAATTTAAAATCTGTTCCTTGGTGCATCTGTTTCCACCAGTCATCTGCGCATAAGGATGGGTGATTTACACTCCATGGACCCAAATAAAACGTTCTTTCGGATCTTAGCTTAGTGCAGAATAGCACCAAGTGTTTGAGAGATTTGTTAGCTTGTAGGCAAAGTCTGCATTCAGGTTTTAGGTGCTCATTGCTCTTCCATAAACGGAGGCGATCGATGGTTTTAAACAAGTTTAGTCTAAACAACAGAAACATCCTTCGTGCTTGCGGATCTGGAAACAGTGTAATATAGCGCTGCTGAGTGTTGTAGGCACGTATCTCTAGTGGCGCATCACGCATTAATTTGGCCGCAGATCTCTCAGTACATGTTTGTTCCCAGTCAGCGCGCCAGATTTTAAGTTTTGCCGCATCCGGGTTTTCGTGGAGCATATCAACTTTAATATCGAAATTCTGTAATAATACTTCACATCTGTTCAACCACATTGAAATAACGTTAGAATTACTAGTTGAAACGTCGTAGAAGATGTCAAATTGTGGTATTTGCACCTGAGTACATGTTTTACGATATAAATTTAGCAAGCTCCAACTAATCCTGGCATGGATCGATATTAACGATAATTCATATCTTATGCATGCAGTCTTCACGCCCTTCGGGAGGGCTAGTACTTTTGACCAAAAACAGTTTTCTATTGAGTCCCAAGTTTCGTAGGAGCATCCAAGGGCATTTTCTGCCCCATATGTCAACACAGGGATTACCTTTTGATGGTAAAAGGCCAAGACAGGTTTTATCGAGAATTTACTGTATCTTTTGTGGATAATGAATGCCTGGCTTGCAAGTTGTTTGCATTTCCTTCTTATATCCGCCTGCCAAGGTCCATCGTTTATTGATGAACTTATAAGCATTCCCAGATATTTGATGCTAGTAGATATTTGCAGAGATTCCTGGCCTAGAGTCCAGTTTAAGGTGCGTCTCTGCGCCGCCCATCCACCGTTTAAGTTTCGTAGCACAAGTATTTCACATTTTTTTGTGTTGATCGATAAATGATTGGATATAACGTACTGTTGAACAGCGTTTAATTTTCTTTGTAACCCAA